>NW_007172736.1:609656-621851 GCF_000164805.1 Carlito syrichta | reverse complement strand
CGGGCGGCGGAGGCAGCGCGCCGCGGTCGCCGGGAGCCGGGAGCCCGGGGCGCCCGCTCCTCGGCACAGCATGTTCCAGCCGGCGCCCAAGCGCTGCTTCACCATCGAGTCGCTGGTGGCCAAGGACAGTCCCCTGCCCGCCTCGCGCTCCGAGGACCCCATCCGTCCCGCGGCACTCAGCTACGCCAACTCCAGCCCCATAAATCCGTTCCTCAACGGCTTCCACTCGGCCGCCGCCGCCGCCGCCGGTAGGGGCGTCTACTCCAACCCGGACTTGGTGTTCGCCGAGGCGGTCTCGCACCCGCCCAACCCCGCCGTACCGGTGCACCCGGTGCCGCCGCCGCACGCCCTGGCCGCCCACCCCCTGCCCTCCTCGCACTCGCCACACCCCCTCTTCGCCTCGCAGCAGCGGGACCCGTCCACCTTCTATCCCTGGCTCATCCACCGCTACCGATATCTGGGCCATCGCTTCCAAGGTACGTGCCACGTCGCGGGACTGCAGCGCGCCGCTCCCGCCGCATCCTTCGCCGCCGCGGGCCTGCTCGGGTGGGCGCTTGGCAAGGCCTGGGTGGAGGCTCCTCTGGCGCGCGGGCCCACGCGCCCGGCTCGGAGACTGGGCGGCGCGGGGCCGGGCGTGGTGCCGGCCCCCGGGCTCCGCAGCTTGGAGGGACGGCCCGCCGGCCGCTCGACCCTTCGGGAAGGGGTGCGGACGGGGAAGCTGTCCCCGAGTGCGCTCGGGTCGGGGCGGGCTGGGCCAGCCTGCGGAGCACGCCTGCTGCCCGGGAGCCCAGAGCCCGCGCGGTCTCCGGGCTCCCGATCCCCTCCGCGATGCCACCGGCCGTCCTGGCTCCGAGGGGCGCCGGCAGGGCCTGGCCGCCGCGCTTGCTGCGACTGCGTTCCAGCCACTTCACGCTCACACCCAAACCCGAGACTTCTTGGTCTTCGACCTTCTTCGGGAGGCAAGGCGACCCTCGCACTCCTGAAGCCAAGTATGGGGGTCTATTTTTTCCTGATCTTCGGAGGCCAAGGGAGGGGCGGGAACCAGCGCGGGTGGAAAGCTCCGGGGCTCCCCGCTCGCGCCGCGACCTGCTTAATTGGGGAGCGGAGCGGCCACCGCGGGAAGGCAGGTTTGGTCTGGTTTTTGTTTTTCTTTCTTTTAAAACAAATGAACTGGATGGGGCAACTGTTCCAGAGGGAAAGATCGGTTTGGGTGTTTTCATGTCTTGCGATATTTTTGATTTGTTTTTCTCAAGGTGGGGGGTGGGAAGAAAGTTAAAACTTCAGAAAAAGGGGTGAGTAATTCGTTTACCGATCGGAGTCCGTAAAAGACCTGCCTCTGGCGGCTGCCGATCAATACTCAGCGGCTTGTCCATTCGTTAACCCTTTGCGTTCCTGCCAGAGCCTAAAGTCGGGGTCGATGTATCCTCCCCTCCTCAAATTTAAAAAACCAAACCAAAACAACAATAAAACCTCTCACCTTTACTTCTGGACTGGGTTTGCTTCCATTCCCGCCTGGGCTGTCGGTTTGTTTTTCTTTGGGTTTTCGGTGAATTGATTTCCTACCCTAAGGAGTGAGCCCGAAACTCTCTGACTTTGCTCAAAAAGTTCAGGGCTCCCTTCCTCATCCTCTGCCAGCCGCGCTTTCCGTTCCCCCACCGAACCCGGAGCAGCTGGGGTCTTCCCGGGCCTCAGAGCGTCCCGGAGGCGCTTGCAACTCCGTAACCCCTGGGTTTCGATCCCTCTGCTCGCGTCTCTCTTCTAGTTCTCTGGAGCCGGGGCGCACGGGAGCCGGGTAGCCCCGGAGCCTGGTCCTGGAAAGGCGGCAGCGGCTGAAGCCAGGCACACCCGCTCGCGGGATTTCTGTCCGGGTCAGGCTGCAACGACTCGCCCGGCCTCTGTATTTCTCCGGTGGGGTACCACGACAAATAATTTAAAACTAAATCTCTGAGAAAACTGTGGATAGCAGCCCGCCGCCTCTCTACCCAGGGTCAAAGTTCCCCGAGAGGTTAGAAAGAAGAGAAAGCTGTTTCTTTGGGTCCCGGGCGCCAACCCCCAGGCCGGGCTCTGCCGCTCCCTCCCCTACTCCCGGCGCCCGGCGCCCGGCGCTGAGGTGGCGGGGCCCGCGGCGCCAGGGAGGCTGCGAAGCCCGCCGAGGTCAGTAGCCGGGGGACTGGCCCCGCCGGGGCAGCTGCTGGTTGGGTGCCGCCGCGCTGATGGAGTCCGAGTGGGCCGGTTCAGGGGACTGGGCCGGCGTCCCTTTCGTGCGCCGCGGGAGGACCACCGGCTCCGGCAGGTCGAACGGTGTAGGCTTCGCGGAAGCACTGAGCGCCGTGCCGCGCCAGCCCGGCTCGGGAGAAGCGCCTGTCTCCTGTCCGAGGGGCCCTTGTAATAGGACTTCTGCTGTGTCCCCTGCAGGGAACGACACGAGCCCCGAGAGTTTCCTTTTGCACAACGCGCTGGCCCGAAAGCCGAAGCGGATCCGAACCGCCTTCTCCCCGTCCCAGCTACTAAGGCTGGAACACGCCTTTGAGAAGAATCACTACGTGGTGGGCGCCGAAAGGAAGCAACTGGCGCACAGCCTCAGCCTCACGGAAACTCAGGTGAGCGCGGCCGGGGCGCGGACAGCCACCCCGGCGTGCGCTCCCATCCGCGATCTCCCCAGCACACCGCCAGTGCAGGACTCTAAGAGGACCTTCGGCAAAGGTCCCTGTAGCTGTTCCCCGCCTGGGCTCGGGATTTGTAAGTTTCAAGGTGCCTGGCTTTGTTGGGCTCCAGAAAGGGGCTGTAAAAATCAACCCACCCCAAGTTCTGGGGGTCGCGCTGAGTTGTTTCTCTGTCCCGTTGGGCATGTTTTGTAATTCCTGCTCAAGACATCTCCGTACTTTTGGTGAGACTTTTGGTGAGCGTGTTGAGGACCCGGCTGGGGTCCGTGGAAGAGGGAAAGCACAGCTGGGTTTCCGCGTGTTTGGGGCTCGAGGCTGGAGAGGGCAGGGTGGGATCAAGCGTGAGTTCTGAGCGACTTCGAGCCCCCAGCTCAAAACCCGGAGGCTTCAGTTACTTTCCTCAGGGTGCAGGAGAGTCGGAAAGTGGAGGCCAAGCGTTCTGGGTGAGTCCTAAGTCGGAGAAGGAAAACCGAAGGGTTGCAGAGAGAGTCTGCCTTGGGGACAGGCCTTCTGGCAGCAGGGTACCGACGCAGGCCTTGATCGGACTGATCTCAGGGTGGGGAGGGGGCTTAGGGCTACAGTAGGCGCTACTGTACACGGAGCTGCAGGGCGGGGTCAAAGTTCCCAGTAAACAGTAACGTTTTGGGGCAGATTAAGTTGTAACACTTTCTGGGCAGCGCAAAAAGGTCGAGGCTTTTGTTTTAAAACGGCTCCCCCCCTCCAAAAAAAAAAAAAGGCAACAACGGAGGAGGGCCTCGCGGGTTTGTGCGGAGCCCGGCACAAGGCGCGGCCCTGCTGATTTCTCCTGGACAGCCGAGGCGGCGGTGGTCTTTGTCCGCCACGCTGCCCACGCTGCCTGGAGTCTTTGTGTGCGTGTCAAGCCCCCAGCGCACCGACGCGCGCCTTGGGCGAGCGCCGGGGAGAAATGAACCGTCCTCCCCCTCAATTAGCAAACTCAAAGCAAATTAAATTCAGCCTTGTTCCCGCTCAGCTTTTTCATGGGGCACTTTGGGGGACTGGGGCATTGGGGGAGAGCAAGCGGGACAGACGAGCAGTCTTAAAGGAGGGAGTGGAGCGACCCTCGGGGCTCCAGGGGCTGCACTGGGCTGTGGTACTGCTACCCAGATAGGACAGGCGGGGGCATCAGAGGTGCAGTCACCACCGTCACCTGTACCCCGCAGGCGAGAAGCTTGGACTACATTACTGCCTGGTGGCTGAATGAGAGCCCAGCATCCAGCTTTCCTCCGGGGCCACTGACTTCCACTTCGTTGCTCCCCAGACCTCTGGCAGCCACTCTGGCGAGGCCAGGCCACCAGTCCCACCCTGGTGGGAAGTGACGGGACCGGGTCCCAGGTTGACGCCGGCCTGTTCTGGGACTGGTTAGGAGGAGGGAAGAGGGGGCTTGCTCTCATCTCCCCTCCTTTTTCTCAGCTTTTCTCTTACTTCCCGTCTAACCCATGGTCTTTCAGAAGCTTTCGCTTTTGAATCCCTTTTACTAGCTGTAAAGGTATGAGTTGGTCACGAGGCCTGTATACTTCACGGTCCTTCTGGGCTTCCTCCAGCCCCTCCCTCCTCCTGCTCACCTGTGAGAGCCCCCAGCATGGAGGATGCAGCCCAGGCAAACCTCAGTTGTCTACTCAGGGCCCCGACTTTGCAGAGGAGGTGCTATATTTAGGAATAACTGCCCAGACCAGCAGAAAATAGAAAGCACATTGGGCCCCAAGGGAAGCAACAACAGTGCCGGCGGAGGTCTTTCTTGCATTCGCTTGCTGGAGAGCATTAGGGACATGCCTCCTTTTATTTTTCATTACTTTTTTTTTTTTTTAAGAGGGATTTCTCAAGCTCTGTAAGGCCTTTGCTCCAGCAGGATATAGGTGTCCTGTGCAGGGCCACGCAACAAGGGGCTCAGTGCGTTTTGGGCGGCGGGATCCTGTGGACAGGTTCCCCGGGACAGCTCAGAGGGGTAGGGAGCTGGTGGTTTGGCTTCTTACACCCTGCATACTAGGGCCCCTGCTCCCCGAGGGGGAGCCTTTGGGGGGGCAAGACTTTAGGATATGCATCCGGGGGGCTGGGCCTTTGCTGAGTCTGGGACACACGAAGGGATCTGGCCCTTGGCATGCCGGCTCTGTGAAAGAACTAAAGCACCCCATCTGCCTCTTGCCCGCAGGTAAAAGTATGGTTTCAGAACCGAAGAACAAAGTTCAAAAGGCAGAAGCTGGAGGAAGAAGGCTCAGATGCGCAACAAAAGAAAAAGGGGACTCACCATATTAACCGGTGGAGAATCGCCACCAAGCAGGCGAGTCCAGAGGAAATAGATGTGACCTCAGACGATTAAAAACACGAACCCAACCCCACAGAAATGGACAACACGGAGCAAAACTGAGACAGGGAGAGGAGGAAAAGAAAAAAAGCCTACAAACAAAAACAAACCGCACACACATTCACCGAGAAAGGGAGAGGGAATCAGAGGGAGCAGCGGCACACAGTGAAGACTGTGGGCAGCATGGGCACAGGGTCCCTATCCGAGGCCGCGCCAAGATGGCAGAGGACAGAGGACGGAAGCTCCATCATCAACATGCAACCCTCGTCTAAAAAGGCAGCCGAGTGAGTGAGTGAGAGAGACAGAGAGAAGGAGAAAGAAGGAGGGAGGTGGAGAGAGAGAGAGAGAGAGAGAGAAAGAGAGAGAGAGAGAGAGATTTGAATGTGGCAAAGCTGAAGGAGCATTCTGACAAGGGGAGCTGTCAGTCAAACACCAAATCAGCGAGACAAGATGATTGGCAGGTATTCCGTTTATCGCAGTCCACCTAAAAATGATAATAATGATGATAAAAAATTCCAAACAAACCAACCAGGCACAGGACTTTTTATTTTGCACTTCGCAGTGTTTTTGTCCCAATCTTTAAAAATAATTAGTCATAACAAATGAAAATTCCATACCTAGCCCCTCCCTGCACCTGTTTCAAACCTTGAATTGCATGTAGCAGTTGTTGGGCGAATGGCGTCTAAAGACCGAAAATGAATTGTAATTTTATTTTCTTTTTAAAGACAGGTTCTGTGTGCTTTTAATTTTGATTTTTTTTCCTGAGAAACGTGCAGTCTGTAAACACTTTTTGATACCTTCTGATGTCAAAGTGATTGTGAAAGCTAAATGAAGTAGGCTCAGCAATAGTGGTCCTCTGACAGAGAAACGGGGAGCAGGACGGGGGGAGGGGCTGGGGTGGTGGGGGAGGGTGCCCACAAAAAGAGTCAGGATTTGTACTGAAAAAATGCCCTAAATTAATTATATTTCTTGGACATTCCCTTTCCTAACACCCTGAGGCTTAAAACCGTAAAGTAAACTTCTCCTTTTAATGGTTGGAGAGATTGGCTGAGTTCATCCATTGACTGTAATGGCCATTCCAAACTTTCTATCTATTGCAAAATCTGAAGGACTGTAGTTAGCAGGGACGATGTTACGTGTGGCCAAGCACAAGGCGGCAAGTTTTCGAGCACTGAGTTTCTATTCCAAGATCATAGACCTACTAAAGAGAGTGACAAATGCTTCCTTAATGTCTTCTATACCAGAATGTAAATATTTTTGTGTTTTGTGTTAATTTGTTAGAATTCTAACACACTATATACTTCCAAGAAGTATGTCAATGTCAATATTTTGTCAATAAAGATTTATCAATATGCCCTCAGAGTAGTCATCTTGGGAAATTGAAGTGGGTTTTAAAAAATGGATCTCAATAATTTGAGTGTGGTCTTTCCTCAACGAGGCTCAGGAAACCCAAGCGCCCCACCCACAAAAGGGCCAGACCCATGGATTCTCGGTTATTTTAAAGAGTGATGAAGATGGAGAAGGGAGAAGATTAGGAAAACTTAAATCCTTCAGAAAGGGATGAGAGAAAAGTTTTCCAACCAGACTTTGCCCACTGCATGCCCTACTGAGGAAGTTTAGTTTAAATTTAAGGTTAAAAATGCTTACTTCTCTTAACCTCAGGCTATTATTAAAATTTAAAATCTGGACATATAGTTATGTATGGAATAATATTCCCTCAGGATATTGGGGTGGGGGAAACACTTAGCAGAATCAGAATTTTGGGACTTCTAAACTTTGTTTCTGACTTAAAACCCCAAAGTACAAGTCTCTCTTTTCCTTTTTTCTTTCCTTTCCTCTCTCCCCAGCCATAATCTGCTGAAAGTGATGGGACAAGCCCATGGACCTCAGCAGCCTTATAAGGCAAGCATTCGGAGAAACCATCCACTCTCAATTTTAACATTAAAGAAAAAGTTGTAATCAGACTTGGAGGAAACTTCGCTTTTTTTCCTCCCTCTTTCCCCCTTCTGGGGGTACGAGGTTGTTTTTGCATGCTTCATTTGCTTCTTATCCTGATAGGCTGCATTAATCAGTTTTATTTCCATTGATAGAGAAACCTCGTCTGTTCTGTTCGAGCTACAAAGCGTCCTGCGAGCTTTTGTGAAAGTGCAAATCAGTTTAAGCAATTATCATACCAGGAATATGAAGGGGAAAGAGGAGGCCTTGCCCAGTGGTCTCCTTTAATCTCTTAATCCACAGATCCAGGGGGGCTGCCTGGACATAATTTAGGACAATCTCCCCACCCTTTACACCGTGATAAGGCTAAGTTACAATGCAGGGCAAAAATACAAGCTTTGTTAACATCCTGCCTTGAAAAGTTAAGATTAGACATTCCATGCACGTGTGGGGACTATAGGGCACTATGGAAATTTTTTCTTTCTTTTTTTTCCTCCCCGTCTCTAAAGTAGAATTCATTCTCCGTCCCTCTCTCTCTTCCCCCCATCTCTGCCTCTCTCCCCCATTTTTCTCATCTCAGTCCCTCTGTGGAGCCCTGGCTGATCATAGCCTGTTTTTCACACAGACCACTCTTGGAAGGTATGTGTGTTTTGGAGGAGACTTCCCTTCAGGGAGTTGCTGGGGCGAGATGGGGTGGCCTCGGGACACCCGGGCTTGCCTCTTGCAGGGACAGGTGCAGCTCTGGGTATCCTGGAACCCTGGTAGGGCTTCAAAGTTGGTTAGACAGCACGACCCTCAGTGACCACTAGCTGCCCTGTGCACTTTGCAGTGTTCTGGCCCCTGCATCTCTTTTCCATAAACAAGCGAATTACCTTTCCCTTCCACCCACCTTTCCAAAATCCTGAATGCCTCAAACACTGAGCATGGTCCCGTTAAAATTCAGACTGACCTTTCCAGAAAAAAATTTCCCATCTTGATAAAAGGCTAAATTTCTGCCAAAACCATATACTTTACTTTTTTAAGCACAAGTAAAGGGGGTGGTGGTGAAGTTTTTTTTTTTTTTTTTTTGGTAAACGTCCTGTGTAGTGTAACAGCAATAAAATCATCAGAGAATACTATTAGCTTTGAAAAAAAAAAAAAAAAAACTAAAAGCTTTATTACAAACCAAGCTTTGAAAATAGGGGGGATTAGGCGGCTGAAAGGGTCCCACAATGGTAAGAAGAAAAGGTTTCATGCTAATGAGGTTAATGCCCTTTGTATCTCGGGCCTCCACATCTTCATTACGCGCTATCTCCGGCTGCACGGAGCGGCTCAGAGAGCCGCAATCCACTCCAACGCCCCCCTTCCCGGCCCAAAGAAGGATTTGATAGCAGCTCTGTTCAAACTAGATAATTATATCTTTTCAAGTCGGAATTAAGATAAAGAAAGTGAAGCAGAGGCGGCTCGCCTTGATCCACTGCAAACAAATTTGGCGCACTTTCGAGTCCTTCCCCCGCCTCAAAAAGGCAGGACAGTCAGCTTATTAGCCGCTCGTTTGCTTTATTAATTCATCTATTTAAAGTGGCAGGATTAGAGCGTCTAATGTGGACGCGGGCTGCCGTGGCGCCGAGGAATATAAATATTTGCGAGATGCCATCCCACGATGACTATCTGGACGTGGGGCGCGGGGCAGAGCGCGCGGGGCGCGTGGACGCGGCCGCTGCGTTCGTTCCCTTCGCAGTGCGCGCGTTCTGGGCTGAAGCCCTCCGAGGAGGGCGGTGTGCGAGCCGTGTGCCCCAGGTCTGTGTGCCCCCTCGTGTTATATGGGTGCCCGGTCTGGATGCCCCGGGGCAGGACTCTATGGGCATCGTGGGCCAGGTTCTGTGTTCCTCCCAGCCCACGGAGAACTGTGAGCATGTTGCCATGTGTCCGGCCGGTGACCCCGAGTGAGGATGGAGGTTACAAGTCTGATCCACGTCCTGTTCCCTCATTACTCGTGGGCCTTCTTTGTGCGGCCCCCTGTGCCAAGCGGACGTTCGGGAGAGGCGCGGGTTCTCGGTTCGCGTTGCCGGGAGAGTCCGACGGAATATATAGCGCACGTGTGCCGTGGCTACGCTCTCCTGCGAGGTACACATGGGTGCCAGGCGCAGTTGTCGCTCCGGAACCTGCTCCTCAACGAAGGCGCCAGAAACTCGTGGGCTGGGAGAAGCTTCGGACCCCCGGACAGTTGAGTGCCTCTTCCTGGCTCTTGCTCTGGGAGTCCGGTGTTCCTAGCTCTCGCTGACTCTATTCCTGGCAGCCGAGCCGAGCCGGAGCGGGCGCCTTGGCCGCGGCCGGGAACCTGCAGGGCCACTTTTGTGCGAGGGGCGGATTGTGGCAACCGGAGGGCCGCGCCGAGCGGGCCAGGCAGAAAGGGGGCTTGGGCCTGCGCGCGGCTTTGGAAACCTCGGCTCCTCCCCGTCCCCGCCTCGAGTCTCAGGAAACAAAGTCCCTGACGCGCAGGCCGGTTGGGGAGGGACTCTGGTGGCTCAGAGGCCTGGCCCGGGGCCCCGCTCCGTAGTGGGGGATTTAAGGGCTGGGCCGTCCACAAGTGGGCCTTTGCAAGTTGGTACAAGGGTGACAGGGTTGAGGATCTGTGAATGTGTGTTTGCATAGCATGAGTGTACTAGTTAGTCTGTGATGACATGGTTGTGTTTGTGTGGATTGCAGAGATAGAATAGTGTGTCTCAGCTACAAATTAAGTCAGATTGTGTCGGAGATAATTAAGTTAGAGACTGGAGAGGCCAGTGCTACTTGTGTAATTGTGTGAGTGTGTCAAGATGCTTGGCTGTCCTTGCCCATCTAGGTTGTTATAAGTTAGGGCAAGCCCGAGCAGTTGTGGGACTGTGAAGTGCCTATGAAGGTGTGGAAATGCAGTTTGTAGAATTTGTGTCTGTTCGCACAGTATGTCTGTGAATTCGGCTGGAGTTGTGCGTCTCAGAGGATGGGGGTGGCCTCGGTGTGTGCGACTCGCGAGGACATTTCTTCGTGCGTAGGTGGTGGTGATGGTGGGATTAGGGGCATAGGGGATCCATACCCAGCACTAGGGCGGCTTATGTGCGTCTTGGGATCTAGGCGCTGTCTAGCGAGGCTTGGGTTGGGATGTTGTTCCGAAGGGCACCACCAGCTCCGGAGTTTGGCAAACAACAGCCGCTTTTTTTTTTTCTTTTGTAACTGCGCATTTTTTTAGACTGACTTTTGTTCCAGCAATCAGCGCTGGGTTTACTGGGGTGCCGCCACGGAGCAGCCGCGGGCGGGGCGGCAGAGGATACAGGCCTGCAGTGTTGGGGCGCCGCGCCCGAAGCCGAGTTGCATCGCAGAGCTGCTTGGCGCGCCGGGTCCGCGGCTTCCGGCCCACGTTCGCGGCTCGGCAGCCGAATTTTCTTCCCGCAGAAGCCCCGAAGCAAGGGGAAAGTGGGAGTTTTGAGAACCCTGTGACCTCAGCCATGACCCCGCTCCCGGAGGCGGCTTCTCCGGCGTGACCCGGTGCGCCAGGAAACTCTAGGCGGTGCCACGCTTGAAAGCGAAAGGTTCATTCATCAGCCGCGCCCCAGCATCTAATTGGCCTTTTGTTCATTAGCGCCTGTTGCCCGGTGGGAGGTCTTAGGAGGGCTCCGGGGCTGCAAGTCGGGGTGCCTGGCGCGAGGGGGGGCGCCCAAAGCTGGGGTCCAGGTAGGGCAAATGCGCGTCGCACTCCTCCGAGGGGGCGCCAGAGCGCGCCAAAGATCACACCCACGTGCGAAGATGCCCCCCCTAGAGGCGGGTCTCCAAGTTCAGGGCCGGGTTTCTGGGGCTGCAGGAGGTGAGAGGCTTCATTCTTGTCCCACTCCCCTCTCCCCGGCCACCTGCGGACAGAGCCCTTGCCTTCCCTCCGCACCTCGGGATTTCTGACCTTCCTTCCAGTATCGCCCAAATCCCCAGCCCTGGCTCTGGCCTTGAGACTGCGTTGGACTCACGTCCCACCGGTCCCGGTTCCCGGTTCTGCGTGCTTCGAGTGCATTTGCCCCAGCCATGCTGCCTACCCCAGACAGACTCTGGGTTTCCCTTCCTAAGCACCACTCCGGCAGTGTGGTCGAGTCAGCACCCTGCTTCTCCGGGTGGACATGATGGCGAGAGAGATTTTTGGCACGACAGGGAAAGGGAAGTTGTCCGGCCCTTCAGGGACCAGACGGGTCTTTCAGAATCCTGCCTCCCTCTCCAAGACCAACCTCGCTTTCTCCCACCGGTGTCTGGTCTCCCGTCGAGCCTCGCCATCCCCCTCCTTACCCCCCACCGACGGCCCCTCCTCACACTCTCCGGATGAGCCTGAGGGCAAGGCCGGGGTGGGTGTGGGTTCCCAGCTTAGGAACACGAACCAAGATGCACCTGGAGGCCTCGGAGATGCTTGGGAGGGGCATGGGGTTTCGTTTGGAAAATGACCGGAGAGGCCCGGCCGGGCCTGGCAGTGGCCCGGCGGCCGGCATCGTCCCAGATGCCCCGTCTCAGTCTGGCCCCAGGCCGCCCCCGCTCCCAGCTCGCTCCCGGCCCTATATATAGCGCTGGTCTCCGTAGCCCTGGCTGGACCCTGACGTCAGAAAGAACTTGATCTTGCCTGCTTCGCTCCTGCTTCTGAAACTGATCCTTGAAATGAGAGAACAGACTCTACACAATTCCCATGGCCTTGACATAAGGTACAGCGATAAATATACACCACTAATGAGCAATTACCATATAATCACCTTCCAATTAGCTCGCATAATGATGAATTAAACATTCTAGCAGGCGGGATTAGGTTTCTTACTTTGTATATTATTGACGAAGGCTATAGCTTCTGCAAAGAACCCAATATCAAATTAGATGGGGGAATTTTCACTTGAGGGTAATTATGCATTCAGGCCAGCGGCTGTGTTCTGGTCACTTGTCAACTGAGGCCTCCTGCAAGGTACTGACCAGTTCGTTTGGGAGTTTATTTTCCCCTTTTCCTTTTCTCTTTAGGTTGCAATTGGCTTTTCTTTTCCCTTTTACCGCCCTGGCCCGCGGGGTGAGAGGCTCCCGGCGTGGGGGGGACTGGGCGGGGCTTGGGGAGGGGCCTCAGTCTCGCGGGAAGGATGCGGTGCAGGCCTGCAGGCTCCTCCAGCGTCTGTCCTCGGCCGTGCCCGCCTGGCTCCTGGTCCTGTTTCCCTCCGGCCCAGAAAGGACGCCCGAGCGACCGGCTGCGCGCTGTGCCCACCTCCTCTGGGGTTTCCTCCAGCGTCCCAGGGCGCTGCCGCGGATCTCCCT
>NW_007172736.1:590434-609636 GCF_000164805.1 Carlito syrichta | reverse complement strand
GGGGAACCACGGAAACCAACAACCAACCTCCACTTCGCCCGCAGCCACCTCTCATGTTCGGAAATGAATTTTGGCAAGAGATTAGTTCCTAATCTGATCTAACGCTGCTGACATTTGGGAAGAAGATGAAAATGGCAGCTCAATTTCATTCTGAAACGGGGTCACTTCGCGGGGCTTGGCTCCCCAGAGAACGTAGATGCCCCTCCCCCTCTCTTCCTGAAACCAGGGGAGCTGGCACGCCTCTGGAGGGGCAGCTACGCCCGGGACTGCCCACCCCCAGGGCAGCGGCACCCTTGGGACTGAACCCTGACTTGCCCCAGGTTGAACGATGGGGGTCGGAGGGTGCTGTCTGGGCTGAGACCACTTCCTCCGTCTTCCGCTCTCTGCTTCAGGGCGCTGTGCTTGGGCAGGGATGGGGGCTCCTGGGTTTCCTCAGAGGACACAGAGAGTCCCTTTCTTGTGAAGGGACTGTGGAAGGTAAGAAAGTTTCAGTAGGTCAACAAACAGTGAGATAATCAAAGGGAGGTATCCCCAGGGTCTGCCGAATGCTTCACCCTGGGCTCCCTGGGCAAGCAAAAGCACACCTAGGGATTGGGCTGTGGGCCTTGGCCAAGGATCTGGCTTCTTTAGAAACTGTGGATCTAAACACAGCCCCTCCAGCACTCGGCTCCTGATGCTGCAAGGTCTTGAGGTAGGAGCTAGGACTTCCTAGAGGCAGAGCTTCCCCTTGCCCCCAGAAGTCTGCCCCCACCGCAGACCCATGAGGCTGGGCGGGTCATGCTCTTGGTCACCTAGCAGGGCCCACTGCCCTGCCCAACTCTACCCTCAGTGGGAACTGTGCCGTCAGTGGCCTCATCCTGGATCAAGTAAGAGAGGGCAGGTGGAGTCAGCTGTTGGGGGACTTGCCTGGCCACTGGATCCTGTTCTTGAGGGAGCAGGCACTTCTGAGGCCCTGTGTGTGGGGCTCAGGGCCTGGGTTGGGGGTTGAGGGCACCACCATCAGCTCAGGCCACAGCCAAGCAAAAGAATCTGTGCCTGGGTCCCTGGGAGTGAGCATGGTAATAGCAAGAGCTCTGTGCCTCAGTCTAGCCATATACTTTGCATGATGGTGGCATGCATAAGTGGCTGGACCTAAATGTGCTTGTACAGCATGTAGCTTTGAGCATGTGGACCACGCTGGTCAGTGTACTCATGACCTTGAGGGAAGGGGCTGCTGCAGCTCCAGCTGTGTCTTTGTGCAGCTTAACAAAAAGGTATTCCTAGCCGGGCTCGGTGGCTCAGCCTGTAATCCCGCGCTTTGGGAGACTGAGGTGAGTGGACTGCCCGAGTCTGTGGGCTCGAGACTCGCTTGGGCAACTTGGCGAGACCTCATCTCTACAATAAGTAAATTAAAAAAATTAGCTGTGCGTGATAGCACGCGCCTGTAGTTCCCGCTACTTGGAAGGCTGAGGCGGAAGATCGCCGGAGTCCAGCAGGTCAAGGCTGCAGTGGCTGGCAGCAGCCACTGCACTCCAGTCTGGGCGACAGAGTGAGACTCCAACTCAAAAAAAAAAAAAAAAAAAAAAGGTATTCCTTCTTCTTGGGTGGATATATGCCCTGTGGCTTGGTGAGTGACATGTCAGCTGGGTTTCAGGAAAGCACCCTCATCCCCCATTCCCTTAGCCAGACTCCTTGTACAGTGCACAGTCTGTAGTCCATGAGCTTAAGCTCTGGGGGTGGGGGTGCTGTCTGTGTGCTGGGTGTGATATTATCCAAGGTAACTTTATTGCTGAGAATCAGCTTTATTCCTAGTCACTTCACTAGTGTGCACCTATCTGGGGAGCCCCACTCCCTTTTCAGTGTGGAGGACCTGAATAGCAACAACCACCACCATCTGGGATCCTCAAAGTTCTGGGACATCATGCACAGGCTGGTGAGCACAGGTGTGTTTGCACTTTGAGTAGGCCTGGATAACTGAGAGTACACATATATGGACGGACATTTGGGAGTGTGTATTTGTGATATTTGTGTGTAGTGTGAGTGTGTATGGGTGGGAATAGGTGTGACCAGGAGAACAGGGAAGGCATGACTGAGCATGTTTGTGGCAGCTGCAGCAAGGTGCCTGAGGGATACAGCTGGCTTCCCTGTCGTAGCTCCCCCAGTTTCCTGCAGGCACAGACCTCCTTGGTCAAGGCAGTTTGCCTCTTGAAGGGCTCATCACCACGCCCCTCCCTACTCTCCTCTACCCACACTCAAAACCACTGCAATTATGTCCTTCCGTGAAAACCAGAAGTGGCGGCTGGAATGTAGATCCCTTAAAGGAAAAGCCACTGCCTTGTTGATTCAGATATTACTTTCTATACTCTTTGCTTAGGGGCAGCAGAGGGAACTATGTAGCTCCACGGACCCTGGGTATGAGGGGTCAGGCTGAGCCATGAAAAGCCAGAACTTTAAAGATTCCCTCTTATCTCCTCACATCCCCTGGCACACTCCACAACCTGCTCACCTCGCCTCCCCCACCAAATCTTGAGTTTTCATAGCTAAAAAGGAGACTTTACTTAGAATATGCTACAGACCCATTCAACACCCTCAGGAGGCTGAGAAAGAGAGCATCTGTAGACCTGTGTGCATGCAGGTGAGGTGTGTGCATAGACGGGTGACACGGGCCCATCAGTTGTCTCTGTAAATCCCAAGGAGAGCAGTCTAGAAGGATCACTTGGTTCCTGACCCCAGGAAAGGGAACGGGTGGGCCCGGAGTTTCTGGGAGTCTAGCATCTGGGCCTGATGCTTATCTCAAAGCTCTCTTCCTGCCCCTGCCCCTGGGTTAGATTGTAGGCCAATCCTCGGCTGGAGTTGAAGAGCCATCTCTTCTACTCCAAACACGTACTCTATGCCAGCATTCACAAACATTATAGCAATCTTTCTCTCACCCCTAGCCCCATAGGTCAGGCCCTTGTTACTTGCCCTCCCTGCTCCTTGCTCTCCCTGGTTTCTCTTTCTAGTGCAGACCAGTGGGTGATAGAAGACACTTGGGGAGGGAGAGGCCTTGTACTCACTCATTCTCAGCTCCCTAACTTACTGTTTTCTACCAGTGAAAGGGACCAAACCAGTGGGTATGGAGGTGACAATATAAAGAGAGAGGACCCAGTATAACCCTACCCTGAACCCTCTTGCTGCCCTGCTTTTGGTTTTTACCAGTGTCTGCATGTCTATGTCTCACTGGCTTGGGGTTAGGGAGGCAGCTGTGCCCAGGAAGGGTGGAAAGTCTTTTCCCCAAGTCCTGTACCTTCTTTGGGCCTTCCTTCCTTCCTTCCCACCTTCCCTCTATTCATAATATTTATTTACTTAACTTACAAAAATTTATTCTACAGTTATACTCACTCATATGTGAAGTTACATGTGTACGAGATTAATTAGTAACTATTGTTAGCGATAGGAAAACATTTGAAGCAATCTCAATGTCTATTGCTAGGGAATTGGTAAAATAATTTACCCTAGAGTGGGATGTTATGCAATAGCTTAAAAAAATGAGGCATAATTCATGTTCTAAAATGGGAAACTCTCTAAGATATGTGAATGTTAATTGATAAAAGCAAAACAAGTATGGAAGCAATATCATTAATGCAAAACAAATACATAGAATGTGCGTGTATCTGTTGAAACTTGCTTATAATCTTCCTGGGAGGATACAACAGGAACTGGGAAAAGTGAATTCCACAGTTGTTTTTGAATGCTACAACGTGGTTTCCAGTCCCTTCAGTCCCTGGCTGTTCCCTTCCAGATACAGCTCTGTACCTCTTGAATAATGTCCCCTTGTGATGGGGTTCCCAAAATGAAGCATCAGATTCCAGTTGGTCTCCTCCAGTTCTCAACAGAACAGGGCTCTCCCATCCCTTACTGTAGCCACCATACTTCTGTTGATGCTCTCCACAATGGGATTGGCTTTTGTTGCAACCAGGAGCCAAAGTTACAGAAATTGGTCTACCCAGCTTCTCCTCCATGAAGGAATCCTACAGAAGGCTACAGTGGTGGTCATGCAGCCTCGGCTTAGATATATTCAATGCTGAGAGGCTCACTACCTCCCAAATTACCTTGTCTCTTGTGAAGCAGCTTTGAATTTTAAGATTTTTCTTGAACTCTGGAGAACAAGTTTTCTCTCACTGGAGTTGAAGCAGTTGTTTGAAGCACTGCCCCCTTGTCTGCCTCTCCACACATTATTATGAAAAAGGCGCAAATATATACAGCAGTAGAGTGAATAGTGTAATGCATACATCTCCCTTCTTCAGTAATTAACCTGAATTGTCCCTTCCCCACAAATGCATATGTTGCAATTCTAACCCCAAAATGTGACCTTATTTGGAAATAGGCTCTTTATAGAGGAAGTAGAGTGGGCCCTAATTCATTATAACTGGTCATCTTATAAGAGAGGAAGTTTGGACACAGACAGGCACAGAAGGAAGACTGTGTAAAGACCCAGGGAGAAGATGGTCATCTACAATCTACAGATTGGATCCTTCTGTCAGAAGGACCAATCCTGTTAATACCTTGGATCTCGGATTTCTAGCCTCCAGAACTGTGGGAAAATATATTTCTGTTGTTTAAACTACACACTCAGTGGCACTTTGTCACAGCAGCCCCAGCATGTAATACAAATTGCCAAGTCAAGTTCAGCCTGGTTCCATCTATGCGTTGTAACTCTCCCCCTCCCAGGGTATTTTGAAGCAAATGATAGACATCATATCTTTTTCCTAGTAATAATTTTGGAATTTATCCCCTCAGGATTCTTTTAAAAGGTGAACTACACTCACTCATAAGCAGGCCCTGAACAATTACCATAATACCATAAGAAAGGGATTGGCAGTAGTGGGATACTGCTGGGGTGGGGGAATACAACATCACTAAGGGTGTCTGATCTCAAACCAGGCAAAGTGGGGACCAAAGAGAGGCCCAAAATTACCTGCGTGATGATCACTTGTATACCTGATCCTGATTTGTACTCCACATCTTTAAAATTAAAAAAAAAGGTGAACTGCAATACCACGAATCCTTAATAATGTCACTGTCCATGTGGTGATGTACCATGAGTTGAGTAGACACCCATGCATGACTCATGCCCAGCCAGCCTGGGCTCTGGGCTCTGCCCAGGATTCAGCTCCACTTTCCCTAAACATGAGATTTTTGTTGGATCCAGCTAAACCAGGCACTCCACCCCTGGACTCTGGGAAGGAGGCCTTCCCAGTGGGGTGGAGTCTGTCTATTCTTGTCCCTTCCACCCTGCTCAGCTCCCCTGACCTAGCTCGCATGAGTTCAGAACCAGATATGCATCCTAACACTTATATGTAGGGTCTGTAGATCCCATTTAGCAAAATGTTCTCAGAAATTGCCAGAAATATTCTTGAAAGCAGCAAGTGTTTAGTAGAACTAAGACTATATCTGTAATCCTTTGAGGGGCTGGGAGCCAGGAGAGCATAAAGAACCAGATCCAGGTGCAAGATCTTTTACACCTATTAGGAAATCTCAAAAATAGCAGAAAGAACTGAACAGCATGGACAAATAATTATTTTAAGAGTTTCATCTATTGAATGACTCTTGTGTACCATGTATTTTTCATACAATGTAGAGGTTTCTTGCATCAATACTCTGAATTAAATTATGCCATTAAATTATCCCCATTTTGCAGATAAGGAAGGACCAGTTAAGTTTCTTGCTCAAAGTCTCAGAACTGGAGAGTGGCTGAGACAGTATTTGATGTAGGGTGAGTCTGGCTTCAAAGTTCTCTCTCTCATTTTCTTGAATAGACTTGAGTGCTTCCTTTGGTCCGAGTTCTGAGTTGAGTGCTTTATGTGCATTTTGCTTATTCTCACAGCAACTCTGTAGGTAGGTTCTGTGAACAAAATTCGTTTTGGATGAGGATACTGAGGTTTATGAGGTAAAGTGATGGCTTCAAGGTGTCCTAAGTGGCAGAGCTAGTACCTGAACCCACGTCTGTCTGACTCTGCCATCTAGATTTTTAACTGCAAATCCCTCATCTCTAAACTGTCACTCCTCAACTAAACTACTTACTGTGGTGGCAGAAATTTTTCTGGTGATATCAAGAGACAGTGACACAGTATGGGCTCCCACATACCTCTCCTAAGAGGTGAACTCTCTGAGATGTGACTAAGTAGGCAACCTGGGCATAGGACGAGCTCATCAGCAAACATGGATGCTTTCCTCCTCCATAAGGGAAGGACACGGGTTCCTTTCTTAAGGGAGAGAGGATTTCCTTTCCAAGAAAGCCTGTGTGGTGTGCATGTTGTATGTGTGTGTGTGTGTGTTTGTGTGTGTGTGTGGTATGGGTGGTATGTGTGGTGTGTGTATCATTGGGGGGGAATGTGGGCCATCCTCTATGGGGAGCACACATCTTGACATTGATGATCTGGCCGTACTGTGATATCAGCAGGGCTCCAGCAGGAGGAGGGCTTTGGTCCCTTACCTAGGGCCTTGGGTGCCTGTGGTCATGCCTGTGTCCTCATTGGTTGTTAACAGTGTTAGTCACTGTTGCATCCCAGCACAGTTTATTCAAGGAAACCAGACTCCAGCAGGGGCTTCCAGCTAGGGACAGCTGAGGCAGAACCTGGGCAGCATTATTCATACCCTAGAGGTACCAGGCATGATCTCCTAGTCACTCTCTGAACACTTCCAGATGGACATTTCTAAGGTACCTGGCATGCAGATTGCTTCTAGGGAGCAACTGGGTCAGGACTGCCTTCCTCTGCTCTGGGCTGCTGGGGTCCATGGCCCTGGAAACCACAACTGTGGGGTTGTAGCCTCTCAGAGCAGAGCCAAGCCCAGTCCCAGTTTCCTCCGGCGGTGGCTGCATTGTTAAGTAATGTACAAGTAATTATACCCACGGCAGCTCAGTTGCATCCTAAGCAAATTAGGTGCTGATCCGAAGGTGTAATTAAGCAGCAGCAAGTGCAATTCAGCAATTGCAAGTGGCTTTCCTCAGTGATGCAGCAATCACAGGCCAAGAAGCCCATTCAAAGACCTGTGGGAAGCCCCTTTGGTTTTCAGGACCCTCCCTGTGCTAAGCCTAGCCAAGAGAGACCTCGAAGCCAACCTCTGTTTGATTTCTAAATATTGGGGGAGAGTCTTTGAATGTGTCAGGATGCTAAATATAATTAACATTCTTTAGGAATAAAATACACAAGTCTGCTATTGTTTTTCTTAATTATATGTCTTCTGATATGAAACAATCCCTTGGTGTTGGTGATGTGTTGATTAATTATCCCAAACAGCTCCTTGTGAAAGTTAGGAAATGTGTCTCTTGACCTCCTTCTCCATTTCAAGAGAGCCAACCTATCGCGTTTCCTCAAGAGCGTCGTTATTACCTGTGCTGGAGAGGTGGAGGGAGGAATGGATCTTTCTGGGCAGTGGCAGGCCAGGCTGGCCTGAGGGCTTCTGGGGCTTTGTAGGCCTCACAGTATGGGGGGCTAGGTGACTTTCTAAGGCAGTCTGGGGACCTAGGTATGCAGCCAGATAGGCAGGCTGGCAAGGAGGGTCGAGTGCACTCTTGCCTGGTAGGTGAGGACAGAGCTACGTGGCATTTGTCTGGAGTCTCTGGACCCTTCAGTCAGAATGTCCCGGTGACTCCCTGAACATTCTTTCCCACTGCCACACCCCATGGTCCCCTTCTCAGTTTCTGCCACCCTCTTTTGTGTTTCTGAGTCCTCCTGTGAGCCCCCAAACAAATGCTAAGGTCAGCAGCAGCTGGCACGAGACAGGACCTGAGAGAGCCCACAAGGCTGCAGCCAGGAAGGTCCAGGAGCTTTGTCAGGCCTGTGTGGAACACTGTGGGTGTGGAGAGGAGGGGAGGGGAGAGGTCCCCCAGAAAGCCATGGGGGGGCTGTGCTTGTGTGTGTATGAGTATGTGTGTGGGTGTGTGTATGTATATGAGTGTTATGAGTGTGTGTGGGGGTGTGTTTATAGGTGTGTCTGTATGGGTTTACATGTGTACAGGCATGTGTATGTGAGAGTGTGTGTGTATAGGCATGTGTGTATGAGTATGTGCAGGTGAGCACAAGTGCATGGTTGTGTGCATATGTAGGCATGCATGTGGGTGTGCATGTATACATGGGTGTGTATGTGTATATATGGGTATGTGTGGGTGTGTATGTGTGTATGGGTGTGTGCATGTGCATGTGTGGGTGTGAATGCATGAGTGTGTGTGTCTTTGAGTGTGCATGTATGTGCATGGGTGTGTGTGTATGTATATACATGGGTATGTGTATGTGGGTATGTGTCTGTGTCTATGGGTGTGTATGGGTGTGTGTACGGGCTTGTGTGTATGTGTATGCAAGGGCATGTGTATGTGAATGTATGTATGTGTATACATGGGTGTGTGTGTCTTTCGGTGTATGTGGATAGGTGTCTATACATGTATATATGGGCATGTGTGTGTGTGTTGGGAGATGAGGGAGGGTGGGGAGTTTTCCTGCTAGGTGTCCTTTAAAGCACCTGGTCTCGGCCATTGCTCATGAGGGCCTGAACCACTTGCCTCTGGGTCCTTGCTGGTTATGCTTCCTTGTTCTCTTGGGACAGGCTCCCTCCCACCCCAGGAAGTGCTCTGAGGTTTCTCCCCACCAAGCCTGCCATTCCATCTTGCTGCCTCCAGTAGTCACACTCTCTAAGCCGGTAGCTCCAGTCTCTCCATAGGCTGGAAGAATACCTGGCCCTTGTCCCTCTTGGTTGCCCTTTGATGCTTGACTCCAGCCAGAGCTACTTGGTCTCTCTTCCTCTCCCTCTTCCCTGTCCCCACTTTCAACTCGACCTGTCTGTGTCCTTCCTTCCCCAGCACTTCTGCCTTTCTCTGTGTATCTGTCTTTCCTATCTTATTACAAAAAAAAAAAAAAATCTACGGTGGCCCACAGGAAAAAGAATTCATCTTTATTAATGACACATATGAGGTGTAAACACAAGAATCAATACGGGAAAACTACAAATTAAAGGAGTCAAGACTGGGGGAAAGTTAGAAGGTAGGTATGTTATCAGATACGATTAGGGACTGAATTAGCAGTGGCAAAGGCTGTGGGCAACTTCGAAGGTGCTCTGTGCCAGGCTCTGAACTTCATGGGCATGATCTCATTTAATCCTCTTGGGAATATCCCCACAGGTTGGGACTCCCCTAACTCCACTCTGCAAATGAGGATGTTGTGCTCAGGGTGGCTCTGAGTCTCACCCAAGGTCATGCAGCAGGAAAATGACAGAAGAAGGATTTGGGTGGAGGTGCTGTCTAGCCTCCTGTAGCAGAAGGAAGGGTACACAAGAGTAACAGGCCCGGACCCTGGGAGCACAGGCCAGGGAGAGCTCTCTGGGGGTAGCAGTGGTTAGGGGGGCCTTTGGGGAGCAGGATGCTGTGATGAGTAGAGAGGAAGGAGGGAGGAGGATAACCCTGGCTGACCCAGAAATCTTAGGAGGTAGATGAGGAACGGTAGGGGAGGTGATGGAGTCCAGGGGTGGGCTCAGGCAGTCAGACTTGGGAACTCACAGGGGGAAGAGGGAGAGCTAACAAGTTCAGCCAGCGGGTCTTGGAGGCGAGATCCCCACCCCGTGGGGCAGCCTGACAGCCTAACAGCAGGAAGCAGAGCCCCTGTACCCCTCCCCACAGGGGAGGTTTCTCCGGGAGAGGGAAAACAGTCTTGTCTTAGGCACACCTGGCTGCCCCATGCCCGGCATTGGATTTCAGGAGCACCAGATAACATGCTGGGGGCACTCCCCTGGGGAGGAGTCTGTGTACACGGTTCTCTGCCCATATCCAGTCCCCTTAACTGGCCACCAACCAAAAAACTACTTACTTTCCTGAAAGCAAGTGAGCGAACAGTACACCTGAGTGGTGTTGGGCGCTGTGACAAACTCTGCTGAATGGCGGGCGAGGTGGGCTGAGTGAGAGATGGAAGGGGGAAGATGGAAAGATGAGGTGGGGGTGGGGAGGAGGCGTGACAGGGAAGAGCCATTCAGAGCCAGAGGAGGGAGAGCATCTTGTCTGGGGAGGGAGGGGGAGTTTGAAGGACAGGGTTTACAACTAGCAACTTGATCTCTTCCTGCTCCCTGTCCAGGGCATAGACTTAGACAATTTCTTAGTGAAGTGGCTTTAAAAATCTTAGCTGAAAGTAATGACTTAGGCGAGAGATGTGGCTAGGAGATACAGCTGCACTTGACTTGGAAAGAGAGAGGGTTCAGTTCCTGGTGGCAGAATTCTGGCTCTCACTCACACCGACCGTTGAGGCATCTGAAGAACTGGCTCAAAGAACCCGGTATATTTAGCGCAAGGAAGTCATCTTCCCACTTTGGCTCAAAGTGCACATCTGGGTACAGTGACCACTAGCCTTACCATCTGTGTGACCTGGGGCAAGTTTTTCAGTCTCAGTTTCATCCATAAATGAAGGCAGTAATAGAATTTACAACATGAGGGTTTTATGTATATTAAATGAGCCTAGGATGCAGTAGGAGCTCAATAAATGCTAGGTGATACTATAATTATTTCTGCAGGTTGGGGAGCCCATGGCTGCCACTGGACTCCCAGAGTTCAGCTTTGTTTGATGTTGCTTGCTATCAGAAACATCAATTTATACCGTGGATGAACTCTTGAATTGGAGCTAGGAGACCCAGATTCCAGTCCCAGCTCTTTCTCTGACAGCTGTGTGACTTTGTACAAGTCCCTTTCCCTCTCTGGCCTTCAGTTTTCTCACCCGGCTGATGAAAGAGTCAGACCCCAAAATCTTCTCAGCCTGATAGGTCTGTGATGTTTCTTGAACACCTTGTGGAGTGGTCCCTCCTGGGCTGTGAAGATAGGCTTGGCAGGATAGATTCTAAGCTAAAAGGAAAGACCCCAGTGGGAAAGGTGATGGAAAAATCTTTCTTCTTAGCATGACTCAGTCAGAACCCTGTGCGCCCCTTCCACATCCTGCAGGTTTTGCTCAGAGCTGAGTAGAGATGACTCATTCCCGTGCCCCCTCAAACTGGCTTCAGCCAGTGAACCCGCAGAGCATATCCTCAGGGGGCACATAGTGCACGCCTACAACACATGCAGGTACACATGTGCGCACACACACACACACACACACACACGCACACACACACACACACACACAGAGTTGCTTCCAGGGTCTGTGTAGAAATCACCTCTCTCACACCCCTGCCCAGGGTATGGTGTGGTTGGTGGTCTTAGAATACTTGGACCCGGAGGATCATTGCCACATTTAGTAAACAAAAATTTAGGATGCTCAGCTAAATTAGAAAAATAGCTAGAATGACTGAAGTTTTGTAATTTATTTACAAAAACTGAATACAGGACATGAATCATGCACTGTCCTGATGGTCCATACAGGCTGCAGAACACATTAGGCAAATATAGGATATGTTCTTATACACAAGATATCTGGCAGCCCTGTCCCAGAGGCCCCCAGATCAGCAATGAATTGGACAGAAAACCAGAAAGGTTCTTGGTCTGAAAGACAAGCAAGTGACTTGGTATGCTTTCAGATTGGGGGTTGTGGGGGGGGTGGGAGAAAGGGAAAGAATAAAGGAAAAAGTCCAGGGTAGGGCTTAGGGCTTTGCTGAAGGAGGGGGCCTGACTGCATTGTCTTCCAGAGGTCTGATTCCTTTCCTTTCTCACTGATCCGTGTCCAGTAGCCTGTTCACCACTTCATCGGTCTATTATTTTATTTTTATTTATATTTTGTAGAGATTGGAGTCTTGCTATGTTGCCCAGGCTGGTCTTGAACTCATGGCCTCAAGCAGTTCTCCTGCCTGGGCCTCCCAAAGAACTGAGATTACAGGTGTGAGCCACCATGCCTGGCCCCATTGGCCTATTGTTTTGGGAACAGCTGCCTGGGCACTGCTGCTATTCCAGGATGGAACTGTGTTAAGGAAACATAGAAGGGAAAGTGGGAAGAACCCAGTTCAGACTCTGCCTCAACCCTGACAGGTGCACAAGATAGGATCAACCTCTTTCTAAGTCTGAGTGTGCAGGGATGAGTAAATGAAAGTTCAGGGAGAGTCTGCCTGGGCTTCTAGGATGTCACTGTAGGACAAAAGAGCCTGCTAGTCCCAGCTAAACCCAAGCTGGACTGGCTTTTCCTGGCCCTTGGGGCTTGAACCAGGAGGGGCAGGAGCTGCAGCTAGTAGCACATGGTGTGCAGGAGACTGACTGGGCTGTGTGGCCACGCTGAAGGACGAGAGTAAATGCAGATGAAATACCTTGCCTGGTGCCCACACAGCCTGGGGTGGGAGGTGGTCATTATTGCTTATCAAAGTGATGCTCCAATCACATTCTTTCCATGCTCATTTATAGGGCAGCTTTGGTAAACCAGGCACTCTGCTAGAACCCAAGGGAGCCCTTGAGGCAAGTATCTGATGCTGCTTGTCTTCTAGAAGCGGCTGACAGTCTGGGTGAGGATCTGCACAGGCCACACACAACATATGGAGTAAGAAAAAAAAAGTTGATGGTAAAGCATGTCGCTTGGCATTAAGGTGCATGAAGGCTTCAAAGGAGAGGTCTGTGGTCATCAGGGAGGGCTTCCTGGAGGAGGTGAGGTTCAGACTCTGGTCTTGGCCCATTCCCAACTCAGTGTGTCCTGTTCAGTGCCCTGAATTTGCAGACATGCTGCACAGGGATGTGCTCTCAGTGAGTGGTCCCAGTGATGTGCCAGCAGCTGGATGGAGGGTCCTAGGTGGGAGGGTCCTAGGTGGGAGTCCATGACCTGACCAAAGTTTTTAGGCCCCAAGGAGAAGAAAGAGCTAAGACCTGGTGTTGGTCATTTTGTGGCCCTGGCTGGGTAGCTGTACACACTGACTCCAGGTGCCCACCTCAGCCTCTGTCCTACTGCACAGGGAGTGAAAGACTCCTCTCCTGGGCTCAGGGATTCCATCTGGTTTTTATTTTCATGTGCAGCGGTGACGAATGTTACTACCAACAGAGAAAAAGGCAAGAGAGCCATACCTCCTCCTGCCTGGGTGTTTCATTGCATTGTGTCCATGCTGGCTGATGGATGGAATTTGACATTCCAAGCTCCTTAGCTCAGGAGTCTCTTAGAGTGAACAGCTTGCATGGGGAGGTCGAGAAAGGGCTTTAGCTTTGGCATCGGTGAGAAATTTGGCTTCCAGGGAGAGCTGTCCGGCGGGGCTCACCCCGAGCCGGAGGCTTCCCCATCCCCTCTGCTTGGGCTTGGCCTAGTGGGCTCTGTGTTCCTGCTTCCAGGGAGAGGGCCAGCTGGGGGTCACCCTCCCCGTTCCATCTCCCGGGTCAAGACATTCGATTGCCACAGTTAAAACAGCAAGTCTGACTCCAACAATTTGGGGGTGAAGAAAACTGAGGCCCAGAGGGTGGATCACTCAGCATGTCAGGGGAAGAGGGGCTATAGATAAGAGTGTGGGTTCTGGAGGCAAGAAGACAAGGCTTTGAAGCTTGCCTCTGCTTCTCGCTGGCTGTGTGACCTTGGACAGCAAATGCCCTTGTCTGTGAGGACTGCAAAGAGATTAAGACAGTATATCCAGAAAACCTTGCTCTGTGCCTGGCATGGATTGAGGGCTGAACACAGGCTGGGTATTGCTATCCTTACTGTTGTTGTTACTGTCATTTAACCCGGATCTTGTGATCTGCCGCATGGCCCATTACTTCATGATGAGTCTTTTTCTTCCTTTGCGAGCTGAGTTGTCCCACAAAAGCAGCATGGGAACTGATGCGGGTGGCTTTGCCCTTTGGCTTGGAAGTAAATGGCAAGGCCTCTGGAGGTGAGGCTGCTGGGAGGCAGAGCTTCAGTAGGAAGGGAGATGTTCCCGTGGGCAGCAGCATGTGTCATCATCTGTCATCACACAGTACCCAGAAGAGCTGGCCTCCAGAATATCCTTACTCAATGAATGGATGATGGAATGTTGGTAATTTCTCAGTGGACACTCTCCTCTAAGGCAGAAAGAGCATGGGTTTGGGTGCCAGCTGGCTCAGTTTCTCCATCTGCAAAAGTAGTAATATTGATTCCTTGGGACTCAAGGAGAGGATGTGTGCAAGGCGTCTGGCAGCACCACAGTTGCTCACGAAACAGCAGTTGCTGCCAAGCCTCATCCAAGCTTTAACGGCACAAACAGGCTCCTGTTTGAGGTCTCCTCTCCTTCCATCCCGTTCCTCACAACCCCTCAGGCAGGAAAAGTATTACTACTTGCATTGTGCAGGTAAGGAAACTGAGACCCCAAGAGGATAAGTGACTTATCTATCAACAAAGCCAAGACCTCAAGTCAGACCTCTTGACTCTTGGGCCGGTAATCGTGCTGCTATGGTACTTCCAGTTCAGCAGACTGACAAAAACATGGCTGAAACTAAACAAAGAGTCAGCAGTTTTCCAGCCCTTCTCTTCACCTGCCCTTGGGGAATCAGCTGAGCTTGACTATTCCGAGACATAAACAGTCCCCTGGGGGTTGGGGGCACGTTGGGTTTCTACCCCATGGATCTAGGTCAGGCTTCAAGCAGGGCTCCAGAAAAAGGGAAGGGGTCCCCACCCATAGGATGGGTCAATGTGGGCAGGGGCTGAGTCCCCAGCCTGGGAGTCCTGCTCAGCCAGCTTCTGGGGTAGATGCATATATGCCTAAATTTCCTCTGGAGCACTTGGCCTCTCACAAAGACCTGGACAAACAACCCTCCCCACCTGGCTTGGAGTCCTGTTGATTAGGATTTAATGAGCTGGCTAAAGAGAACTCAGCTGTCTGGGGTCAGTCTTCCAGGCCTGCGGAATGTACCTCCGCGATGGCTGGGGCTCTGAGGTTTCTGTTCTGGGCCAACCCGAACCTGGTATATCTATTTGGAACCAGCAAGTCCCCCCAGAGCATTTTATCAGGTTAGTCTGAGTTAGGAGTTTAATTGGCATAGAAGCCTTAAAAGAAAGAGAGAGGGAGAGAGAGAGGGAGAGAGAGTAAATGGAGTTGGCAAGGGGGTGTGTGCAGGGGAGAGAGAAGGAAATCCCATGCTGGGTTTTGGAATAGGGCTTGATTATGTTGGTGACAGCAGTCTGCATCTTCCAGAACAGGAATCCCTCCTTGGTTTACAAAACACTTCCCTTACATGACTCCATTTAAATCACACAGCAAGTCTGAGAGGTAGAGATGGTTTGTTTGCCTTTTAATCTTGATTTTATAGATGGTGAAACTGAGGCTCAGAGAGATGCTCAAATCACACAGCAGAGGACAGGCAGGGGGCTGGGATTCTGGTGCAAGCCTGGCGTTCTCTTTCTGGCACCACAATACCCCTACAAGTCCTTTGTGTGTTCCACTCCTGAGTTAAATTTCAGTGGTTGTGCTGTAGTGGGGACTGCTGGAACTCTGCCCCATGTATAAGGGGTCCCTCTTACTATTTTGCGTGCCTACCCGCCAACTTCTCTGTGCTCTGGTCCCCAGGCTCTCACATACAGCTTTCATTGAGAGGCGACCTTGGAGCTGCTGGAGCCACCCTGCCCAGGCAGAGGACTGAAAATGCCCGGGAGCTGACATCCCCCTGGGCTGGTCTGCAGCCAAGGACAGACTGAAGCAGGTGTTTGAACACTCAGCTCCCATGCCTCGAGGCAGGACAAACTCTGAAGTATGATTTACCCCCCAGAGCTCCCCATGGGGCTAATTCCCTGCTGGGGCCAGGACTTCACTTAAAACTGCAGCCTTCTTGGTTTCTCTCTGTTCTGCTCCACCCACACCCTCCCTCCAGTCCTTCCTGGGACATACATTTTTCACCTCAAGATCTGCTTCTGACTCTGACCCGAGATGAGTGCCAGCTAAGACAGGGCTCCAGGACCACGGCTGGAAGGAGTTGGAGGGGAAGGCCACTTGCCAAAGTCTAAGCTTGCAGGAACGGGGAGTCCCTGCGTACGTCTCGGCCAGCACTAGGTGGGGAAGAGGTCATCTGAGAATGCGCTAGAGTGGATGTGAGAATGAACTGTGATCTCAGAGGACTGAGATCTCATCATCTCTTCTGAAGATAGGGGTGAGGAGTTGCGTGGTGGGTCCTGGCTAAGGACAGGGGCACAGACATGCCAGATACTGAGTCAAGACATCCATTAGAGAATTCTCTTACGTAACCTACAAAAGAGTAAGGGAAGCAGGAGGGGGTGGAGGGAGAAGTTGGGCTGTGATACGATTGTAGCCAAGGCCTCAGCAGATTCCATGGGTACTTCTAGAACTGACGTGACCCTTCAGAGGGGTCCTGAACAGAGGCCAGGGGCTTGGTCTTTGTACTCCTGCATTGGCCAGTCCCTGGACATTGGCTGCCCCTGGGAGGACTGTAACCTTGGACTAGGCAACTTCCTCTGCTGAGGGAAGATTCTGGAGAAGGACTCAGCTGTGAGGGATCTGGGCTGTATAGTACCGGCTTCTATAGACACCTGAGGTGTTCCCACCTGGCAACTTCTTGTCACTGGCTCATTCAATCTTTGGGTACAGAAGTTGTAGAAAGGAAGGAAACATACTTGCGTTCAATTCTATTTAAGTCAGCGTTGATATCTTGAGGACTTTCTATATGCTGGGCCCTTTTAGGCTCAAGAGATGGAGAGAAGGTTTTATCCTCATGAAACCTCAGTCCAGCTGGAGAGACACAGGTCTTGCCTATGAGAAGTAAAATGATCATTCAAGGGAACTGCTGTCATAATGGCTAGTGTTTATCAAGCACTTGCTATGTGTCAGGCACTATGCCGAGCACTTTACAAGCACTAGCTCATTTATCCTCTCATGATAGTTCTTGGTGACTAGAGAGTAGTTTAGCCTCATTTCACAGATGGATTCCCTGACTTTCCTGTAAATAGTTAGTGAGTTGTCAAAACAGGATTCATAATTTGGGTATTCTGACTCCAAAACCCGAGCTCTTAAGAACCACTCTCTACTGTCTGTGTAGGAGTTGAGAGGATGCTGGGACCTTCTGCAGAGTAAGACAAGGAATACCAAGGAACTCCTGCAAGTGGTGGCACTGGGTCTGATATCTGAGCATGTGTGTTAGGGGAGTGGAGTTTGCACCGATGCTGTGGTCTCTCATTATATAATTGGTCTTTTTCTTCTTTTTTTTTTTTTTTTGAGTTGGAGTCTCACTCTGTTGCCCAGGCTGGAGTGCAGTGTCACGCTCACAGCCACCCCAGTGTCAAACTTCTGGACTCAGGCGATCCATCTGCCTCAGCCTTCCAAGTAGCTGGAACTACAGACATGCGCCACCATGCCCAGTTAATTTTTGATTTATTGTAGAAACGAGGTCTCGCCAAGTTTCCCGGGCTGTTCTTAAACCCACAGCCTCAGGCAATCTACTCACCTTGACCTCCCAAAGTGCTGGGATTACAGGCTGAGTCACTGAGCCCGGCCATATAATCAGTTTCAAGAAATGCTCTCTCCTGTGAGAAGTTGGCCTGGATTAATCAGCAGAAGCTTATGGTTTAATAGTACCCTGTCTTCTGAGTGGAGGAGGACCTTTCCTGTCTACTCTTTTCAACTTTTGTAGTAGCCTCTGCATGCCAAAAGTTACAGTCTGTCTCTGCTGTACCGACTTGCAGTGTTTGCCAGTTTCTCTGGTGTAAATACTCCACCATGGTTTATTCAAGCGGCTAACACGATGTCATTGCAGGCCGAACTGAGAAGAGATGTGCACAGGTGTCAGGACCACTGCAACTTACCACTCATGCCTTTAACATCTCTACTTAAGATTGAATTCTAAGGGTCAGGTTTTGATTTTTACAAAGTCTGGGAAGAGAAATGATTCCTTGGGTCCATTTGGCTCTGGATCAGTGGGTGATTTCACCCATCCTCACACTGAAAAATTGAGGACATGGATTTCATAGTGAAAGTCAACTGTTCCTATGGAGTTGACATCTTTTACCACCCGCCCTGGGACATTGCACTATCCTTCCACCTCCTTCCTCTGTGTCTGAATCGTGGTGGTCTGGGATCTGCCAGGGGCCCACTTCTGCCCTGATGCCATGATAACCCCTCACACGGCAGAGCTCTTTGCAAGGCACTTTCCACAGTCATCTTCTCATATAATCCTCCCAAGAACCCATGAGGTCAGCTGGACAGATTTGATTCCATCACTTTACAGATAAATAATTCAAGGCTTGAGGGGGTTCAAAGAACCCTTTAAGGTCACACTGGTTGGTAAATGGAGGTGGAGCAGAGCCTAAAAGCTAGGCCTCGAAGGCCCTGTCTAGCACATTTTCTTCTGTTTTGGGCAGATTAAGCATCATAAATATTCCAGGGTCCATCATAAATGAATAGCTGGGTTAAAAGCCACATGCCTGGATGTATCGTTTAAATTTAGAAATATTAACTTTAAAAATTCTGCCAACTTGTGCCCATTTTTTTCATTGTTGCCTCGTTGGTTTTCAGTTGTAGTTGGAAACCAGGAATTTTGGAGGGGTGTGTGGCACTTTTCAAAGGTGATTCAGTCCCTTGCTGGCCTGTTCATTGTCTCCTCAGCCTCCCTCAGTCCCAAACACTGCAATCGCCCAGGTGACGAGGAGAGGCAGGCAGAAGTAATATTTCAGCCCAAGGTGTTTCAGATCAACAACTTCTTTAGTCAAGATGACAAAAGTATTTATTACAGGAAATCTCTGGCAAGGGCGATCTAATGCTTCTCAAAGAGACAGCAATAAAGGCAAAGTTTTGCCTGGAGCATCGGACTTCTGAAGCTGAGCTGCAAATATCCGACTGAGGCGGTTTTAACATTCCTGCAGGAGGTGGAATCTGCTCTTCTGATTAGGAAGTTGTGAACAACATATACTCATCAGTGTCCGCCTTTGAGGGGAGAGAGATTTATACCTGTGACTTCTCTTGAGATCTGCTGTCTTCTCAACTCAGGGATGGAACGGCTGCTGTGTTTGGCTCAACTTTCAGGAAAGGTAAACTTGCCATTGCCAGACACACTCACCCACTTGCATATCCCCCACACACTCTTTGTGGTGTCTCATCTTTGTTTTTGCCCAGTGCAGAGTTAAAATATAAGTAATCCGGATGAATGGTTCTAAAACTCGTCCAATAGGAAATTTAAAAAATATTGATTCCATCCAGGCTCGGTGGCTCAGCCTGTAATCCCGCGCTTTGGGAGGCTGAGGTGAGTGGATTGCCTGAGCCCACGGGTTCAAGACCTACCTGGGCAACTTGGTGAGACCTCATCTCTACAATAAATCAAAAAATCAGCTGGGTGTGGTGGCGCATGCCTGTAATTCCGGCTACTC
>NW_007172736.1:537510-590409 GCF_000164805.1 Carlito syrichta | reverse complement strand
CAAAAAAAAAAAAAAAAAAAAAAAAAAAAAAAAAGCAGGGTGGGACCTTCTTAGGGGGCAAGGTGGGGGGACTAAGGTGGGGGGACTAAGAATTTGCATTTCCAGTACACTCCCAAGTGGTGTGGTTGCTGACGGAGAGGGAGAGCCATTGATGGAGGGCTTAAGAGCAGAAACCCTGGAGTCAGACTTAACCTGTCTCAGCCTCAGTTCCATCATCTGTGATATGGGTTTGGTCATAATGTCTACTTCTTAAAGGGCTGTTGTAAGGATTGAGTTAATATTTGTAAAGCACTTAGGGCGACATCCGGCAGGTGGTAATTTAGTATTATGTATTTGTTAACTAGACTAAATAAACTGCCAGCCTAGGTTATAGGTTTCTATTCATTCACCCACTCAATGATTGCTTGCTGAGCACTTACCCTGTGCTGGAACAGTAATAACTATGGGGACAACTCAGTGAAGGCAGATGCAATCCCTTCTCATCCTTTGGTAAAGAATAGTGGATTTTCTGGTCATGGATGATGCATTCTACTAGAATGTCAGTTTTGGGGCCCCATGGATCTCCCCCAAACCTTAAAAACAGTAAGATGATTGGCATTAGGACCCTGACCTACTCCCCTAGCGCCCTGGGCTTTTCTTCATAGCATCCATCCTGATCCTTAATCATATGTTCATTTGTGCAGTAGTTTAACAGCCTGTTAGGGCAGGCACTGTCTTTGTGGCTAATTCCAGCATGTGGAGCAGCACCTGGCACATTGTAGCTGCTCAGTGAGTATTTGATGGTACACAAGGATCCAGGTCCTGACCTGCCCTCTCTCTAGTCTGCAATGGCTTCCTGATCAGCTTTCCTGCCTTCACTCTTGGCCTCTTCAGCCCATCTTTCCTACTGAAACTCAGGACTTATCTGCTTTCTGCCCTGCTTAAAACTTCTTCCAGAGCATACTCTTTTAAAAATTGTTTTCCCCAGGGACTATGTGTTGTCCAAACTCTATGACTTCTGAATTAATTCATGCCTCCATTTGCAAATAATCAAAACTATGAAGGCGTCAATCAGCATTGTTGATTAGCAGGAGATGAGACGTGCTAAAATGTCAGCTCAAAGCAAAGAACCTCAATGTCTTACCTATGCAGATTTACCTAGGGTGAATGTGTGGTTAGTGCTAAGCGTCTAGGCTTGTTAAAAAGAGCTCATTGGAGCCGGGCTCGGTGGCTCAGCCTGTAATCCCGCGCCTTTGGGAGGCTGAGGTGAGCGGATTGCCTGAGCCCGCGGGTTCGAGACCCGCCTGGACAGGCGAGACCTCATCTCTACAATAAAATCAAAAAATTAGCCGGGCGTGGTAGCGAACGCCTGTAATTCCGGCTACTCGGAAGGCTGAGGCAGAAGGATCGCTGGAGCCCAGCAGGTCGAGGCTGCAGTGGCCAGGAGCGGCCACTGCACTCCAGTCTGGGCGAAAGAGTGAGACTCCAACTCAAAAAAAAAAAGAACTCATTGGTACCAATGGAACAGATAGAGATTCTGGAAGCAAACCTCAATTTCTTAACCAACTCATCTTCAACAAAGCCTCCACCAACAACCACTGAGGAGATGAGAATCTATTCAGTAAACAGTGCTAGGAAAATTGGCTGGCCACATGTAGAAGATTGAAACAGGACACCTACCTATCACCATACATAAAAATCAATTCTAAATGGATCAAATGTGAACCTCAAACCATAAGAACCTTAGAAGATGCAGGAGACTCCCTTATGGAAATTGGAACTGGCAACCGATTCCTGATCTAAACCCCAAGTGCCCATGCCTTAAGAGATAAGATAAACAAATGGGACCTCATCAAATTGAGAAGCTTCTGAAAAGCCAAAGAAACCATCAAGAGAGCAGGGAGACAACCCACAGAATGGAAAAAAATATTTGCCAACTGAATATCTGACAAAGGCCTAACATCCAAGATCCACAAAGAACTCAAACATGCTGAAAGGAAACAAAACAAAATAAAACAAAACAAAACAAATAGCCCCATTAAAAAGTGGGCAAAAGACATGAATAGACACTTCTCAAAAGAAGATATACGGTCAGTCAACAGACACATGAAAAAGAGCTCAGCCTCTAATCATCAGAGATATGCAAATCAAACCACATTGAGATACCACCTAACCCCAGTAAGAATGGCCATCATTAATAAAACAGACAACAACAGATGCTGGCAAGGATGTGGAGAAAAAGGAACACTTCTATACTGCTGGTGGAAATGCAAACTAGTGCAACCTCTTTGGAAAACAGTGTGGCAATTTCTAAAAGAAATAGACATTGACCTTGCATATGATCCAGCAATCCCCCTATTGGGAATAGACTCAGAAAAATTAAAATCATTCTACAAAAAATATACCTGCACATACATGTTTATTGCAGTACTATTCACAATTGCAAAAACAAGGAACCAACCATGATACCCATCAAAACTGAACAGGATAAAAAAAAAGTCGTACGTATACACAATGGAATATTCAGCCATAAGGAAGGACAAACATATGAATTTTGCAGCAACTTGGATGAATTTAGAGTCTATCACACTCAGTGATCTATCACAGAAACAAAGAACAGAGTACTACATGTTCTCACTCATAAGCAGATCCTGAACATTTACCATGATACTGTAAGAAAGAGATTGGCAGTAGCAGGATACTGCCAAGGTGGAATGGAAACACAACATCAATAAGGGCACCTGATCTCAAACCTGGCAAAGTGGGGACCAAAGGGAGGCCCAAACTTTACCTGTACGATGACCACTTGTATACCTAATCTTATATTGTATCCCACATCTTTAAAAAAAAAAAGCCTCTGGGGGAGGGGAGCTCAATGGTACCCCTTCCCCATAACTGCCTAGTCAGATTCTCAGGGGCTCAGGAATGCCCGATGGGGAAACTGCTTAATTGGGGGGAAGTCTAAACTTCTCAGCCTGGAGTGTAAGACTCATACCTAACCGATCCCCCCTTTTGAATTTTGTCATTTGCTACTTCTTTTTGGTGTGTTCTGTTCATGGGTATGTCTCCTTGAGCAGGCGGGGACCACTAGAGGGCCAGAGTCCAGCAGCACAGCACATGTTAAAAAACGGTGGAATAAATGAATTGCAGTGATAATGTATGATAGATTTGCTTTTAAATGATCATTCCAGATTATTTTTCTCATACTTGTAATTTGAATTATTTAAATTTTAATGTACTTATAACCTTAAAATTCCACATATCGTTTCTATGTCTAGATATTTACTTGCACGCCATAGGATACTAAAATGACACCTACCAAGAGATTATAAAAGGATTGAAGCAAGGAGGTCAGGGTAGAGGATTTAGGGATGGGTTAAAATGTGGTACATTTCTTCATTTCACAACTCCCTCTGCTCCCCAGATCCTGACCTGTCCCACTCTGGGAGGTGGTTTTTCCTTCTCGCTTTAAGCCAAGGGAGACGGATTCAAGGGGGACCTCTCAGGAAGCTTGACATATGGGAATTGGAGTCTTGGATGTGTGAACCTTCTTATGAGGCAAGGGGACCTGCAGGAGACAGTTGTCCTTAACTGGTGGGACAATGTGACCCCACTGAGTATGGGGACCTCTGAAAGCCCTGAGGATGTGATATTCTAAGTGGCAGGAACAGGAGAGGTTTCTAGCAGGCTAGTCTCAGAGAAACCCAGAAAAACTACCCCTCAGGAGAAAGAGTGAACTTTGGACACCCATGACAGATAGCTATAGCACACGACTGCATCTGAATCCTCTTTTTACCCAAACCTGGAGGCCTCACTGAGGGTTGGGGCTGGAAGAAGATATGCACAAAGCTGGGGAGTGGAGAGGAGGTCATCTTGTTGCCCTTACCCCCTGGGGCCCCTGACTAGAGCCAACCTGAGCTGGGGAGGGCCCCTACATTGGGGACAGGAGGGAGTTAGTAATTATAGTTCTGGGCCTGACATTTTGATCACTGAAATGAGACTCTTAGCTTGGGAATGAAAGTGACCACAAGACAGAAACGCTTTGAGACCTGCCTGAGATTTGTATCCCCAGGGCAGGGAAAGAACAACCCGCAGAACTGGCCTGAAGGGAAGGTTGGGGTTGGGATGTCGTTCCATGGCATGGTTATGCAACCATATTTACACTAATACATGAAAATGTATATGTATATAAATAGGCACGTGTGACAGATTTATATCAATGTGTGTACATATGGATATAACTGTGTGTCTAAAAGATGTGTTCATATTTGTAAACTACCCATTTTGAGTCTATTACTGCACATGCTGCAGGCCAGACATTTTTATGTTCATTAGCCTTAATCCTCAAATAAGATAGACATCATCCTTGTTTTACAGATTATAAAACTAAGGATCAAAGACATGAAAAACTTTTATCCCAAGATCACTTAGCAGGTGGCAGAACTGCAATTCAAATTCAGATTCCCTCCCTCATCCAGACTCTATCTGTGACTCCCCTACCATATGCCAGCCCCGAGCTGGGTCTGTCCCTGGGGTCCATGTCTCTTTCCTGACTTTATGTGGTCTGTGGATTTATCAGTTACTGTGTTGATGTATAGATATCTCTTTCTCTATGCATAGATTGATGGGATATACTATTGTGATGAATTGATACGCTATTGACCTAGGCTAAAGGAGTCCCTGTCTCCCTTAGCTTAGTCAGGTCTTGGGAGGTTAATGTAGTCACATGGCTAAAGCATTTGAGGAAAGTGACTGAGCTTTTGAAGATTTGAGGGCCAAAATCGTGATATGGGGGGAAAGTGAGTGGGGGCATAGACACTGATCCCACAGCTTGATTATTTGGTAAAATAGATCCCCTTGCCCTGGGTGAGTTTCAGGTGAGGCAGCTCTCCCTCCTCCCTCCCTTCCCCTCTTTCTGCATGCTGCCCATGTGGCCAAGAGAACTCTTTTATCCCTGGCACAATCACCTTCTGGGACCAACCACCGCCCATTTGTCCCATGTCACTTGGCTCTGTTTTTGGTACTTAAATCTGGTTTCCCTAAAGCAGGCTAGAATCCTGGGGTGCTGTGCTGGGGGAGGTGCGAGGAGGAGCCGGGTGCCCAGGCTTGCAGCTGTGTATTCACACAAAGCCCTATGCTTGATACTCCTTGAATAAACTGCCTTGCATTTTCGTTTTGCACTGAGCCCTGCAAATCATGGAGCTGATTCTGGTAAGTGGCAATTTTGTTTGACAAATCTGTGTGTTCTCCATAAAACCTGGCATCAAGCAAACTCAGCCTAAACCACCTTGTGTGTAAAGTTGTTAAATAAGGGCAACTCCCTTGGGTCCCCTCCCACTGTGGGAGCTTTACTGTCCTCTCAATAAATCCTGCTTTCTCAAAAAAAAAAAAAAATGTTAAACTAACAGTGACAAGCCTGAGTGGCTGTGTGGGGTCAGTGTGGGCAGGATGGAGAGGCATCGCATGTATTACATGGGAAGGGACATGGTGTCCAGGGTTCTGCCCAATGATGAGAAAAAAAATCCACTCAACTGGGATCTCATTCAGGACGTTACTCTTAACTAAAGGAAAGGAATAAAATTCTCCTCCCCAATTTTTACACCAAGATGAACTCCAGGAACAAATACCAAGTGCCAGGCATCTGGCCATAAAATTTCTGAAACAGAAAGAAGCTGTCCTATTCCCTTGGGTAATAAGTAATTAGCAGCAGGCATTTACTAAAAGGATCGGAGGGTTGCAAAGCTTCCCCAGCAAAGTGACTGATAGAGGACTGGCACTGACAGTGGATTGGGAACAAGCCAAAAGCAATGACAATTAATGTTCTGCAAATCTCAAGGGTCCTATGTACCAGGTGACCAACCATCTGTATGGTCAGGGGTTGACCAGGAAAACAGGAACCATGTCAGGTATTTACAACAGAGGGAATGTGATACAGGGAATTTGTGGTGGAAAGGAGGAGCCAGAAGCCACACAGGGTTACTTCAGTGGAGCATCCTAGAGATTAGCAAGGGGAGGAAGCCACTACCTAGTGAGGCTGGGGAAACAGGAAAGGGGTGGTGTTACTGGAGTTCAGTGTGATCTGGAATCAGGCAGGAGCTGTGGAGGAACAGTTGCCTGAGAAGACATCCCAGGCAGAGAGGCAGGATGAGAAAGACCCTGGCTGTCCCCTTTCCCTGCCCTCCAGTCTCTTGCCTGTGCCCCCACGAGGTCTGAGAAATGCCACTTGTAGGGTGATCTCTGCTGTGATACAGAGTAGGAGAAGGGTGTAAAAGAGATCTGCAAGGAAACAGGTGCAGCACTGGCACATAAGACCAACAGAACATCTCAACGGAATGAGAAAGTCAGATAGGTTTATCAATAATAGTATCACGAGTTATTTACTGATAACTTACCATGTGACAAGGGGTGCTTGGCTTTCACATGATTTTTTATGACAATCCTGTGAAATGTCTTATTCCCATTTTTGGCATGAGGAGACTGAGGCTGAGGCATTGAATTACTTGCCCAAGGACTCAGCCAGTCAGTGGGGCAGTTGAAGTGGAGGTCAGGTCTATACCACTCGAAGCTTTGCTTCTCATCTTATGATTGTGGCCCTTGCTTTGCTATGCCTGGGCCAAGAGAAGGGGGAGTTTGGCACTATCAGAATCCACTGCAAATCATTCATAGTTTGTGAATGCAATTATATTTAAGGTCACCAAGTTGTAAAATGTCTGGAATTTTCACTTCATGAACTGGTTCAGCAAATATTTCTCATTTTCAGCAAATTATTTTATTTGCGTCATAAAGTCTCAAATTAGCAGCCCTTCCAGGTACTATTTTGGCCAAGTACCTAAACTGGATAGATCCCTCCTAGCAGTCTAACTGATATTCTGGTCCTCAAATTGGGAACTTCTAAAAAAAGCAGAACCCCTTAAACAAGGCTTATTCTGCATTATCTTTTTTGTTTTTTATAGCAATTCTAGTGGTTGTGGAGTGAAATCTCATTACCCTTTTATTTTGCGTTTCCCAGATGACTAATGATGTTGAGTGTCTTTTTGTGTGTTTATTGCCCATCAGTATATACTCTTTTGTGAAGTGTCTGTTCAAATATTTTGTCTGTGTTTTTTCCACTGGGTTGTTTATCCTCTTATTGAGTTATAAAAGTTCTTAATGTATTCTATATGCACATTCTTTGTGAGATATATGTATAGTGAATCTTTTTCTTATAGTTGGTTAGTTGCTTTTATTTTTCTTAATTGCATCTTTTGAAGAGCAGAAATTTTTTCAATGAATCCACTTTATTATTTTTTCTGATTAGTGTTTTTGTGTATATGACATATAACATACAATTTATGTAGTAAGAAATCAAGTAATGCAGTTCCTTCACTTTCTTCACGTTCAAAATTATTTTGGTTACTTAAAATTCTTTGCATTTCTGTATCAATTTTAATCATCAGCATTTCCATTTCTACAAAGAAGCCTATTAGAAGTTTTATTGGGATTGCCTTAAATCTACAGATTAACTTATGGTGAATCAACATCATAATAATATTGAGTCTCTCAACTTGTGAACATGGTATATTCCTCCATTAGTTTCTTTCAAAAGTATTTCATCTCCAGTACATCACTGAAAAAATTCATTCTTACCTGTTTCTTGATCCTCTGGGAAAATGTTCAATTATCTCACCATCGTGTATGAGGTTAGCTATAAGATTTTCATGGATACCATTTATTAGGTTGAGGAAGTTTCCTTTTATTCTCAATTTGCTGAGAGTCTTTCTTTTTTAAACCATAAATGTGTGTGGGATTTTGGCAAGTCCTTTTTTTCTGCATCTATGAGAAGATGATTATATGACTCTTCTCCTTTTATTCTGTTAATGTGATGAATTCCATTGATTTTCAAATTTTAGACAAACCTTGCAATCCCACTTGGTTATACTGTATTATACTTTTTAAAATAGAGCTGAATTTGATTTCTTAATATTTAATAAAATATTTATGTTTATATTCATGAGGAATATTGATTTGTTTTTTTTCCTTGTAATGTCTTTCTCTGGTTTCATTATCAGATAATGTTGGCTTCATAGAATGAATTGGAAAGTATTCCTTCCTTCTCAATTTTCTGAAAGAGTTTGTGTATGATTGATACTAATTTTTTCTTTTTCTTTTATTTATTTTTTTAATTTTTTGTTTTAAAGATGTGGGGTACAATTCAGGGTTAGGTATACAAATGTTTATTATGCAGGTACCCTTGTTGATGAGGCGTGCCTCCCCCTTCCCCAGGCAGATTCCTGCTATTGCCAATCCTGCTTCCCCATCCCCTTCCCAGCAGTTTCCCACTACTGCCAATCCTTTTCTTATACTATTATGATAATCATTCAAGGTCCTCTTACGAGTGAGAACATGTGATACTCAGTTCTTTGTTTCTATAATACATCACTCAGTATTATAGACTCTAAGTCTATCCAGGTTGCTGTGAAGTTCTTGATTTTGTTCTTCTTTATGAATTTTTTCTTTAGTGTTTGCTAGAATGTACCAACAAAGTCATCTGGGGTTGCAATTTTCTTTAAGAGGTTTTGTTCTTATCATGAATTCAATTTATTTAGTTGATATAGAACTAATACAGAAATCAGATTTTCTCTTTATTCTTGCATCAATTTTGGTAATTTTTGTCTTTCCAGGAACTTTTTCATTCCATGTAAGTTGTTGACTTAATAGGCATAAGGTTGCATATAAAATCCTTTTATTTATCTTCTTATATATATTTTTAGTGTCTATAGGATCTGTATTAATGTTTCCTCTTTCACTTCTCTTGACAATTCACTTTTTTTTCCTTTTTCTTGATCAATCTACCTATAACTTTGTTGAGTTTTTTTGATCTCCTAAATAACCAACTTTTGATTTCATTGATGAGCTCTATTATTCATTTATTTCTACTCCTGTATTTATTTTTCTTCCTTCCATTAGCTTTCAATTTAATTAATTAGCTCTCTTAAAAATCAGAAACTTATAAATAATTGATTTTCTATGATAGGTCCCAAAGCTATGAGTTTCCTTTTAAATGCTATTTTAGTCATACACTATTCTTATTTTGATGCTATGCTTTTATTCATTTAAAAATATTTTTATGTTTTTTTAATCCCAGGAGTATTTAGGTTTGGTTGCTTAATTTTAAATCATTGATAATTTTCCAGCCCTTTTTTGTTATTGATTTCTAACTTTATATTTTCTAATTTTATAATTTCTATAAAATTTTCAATTCTTTTACTTTTTTTTAGCCTACTATATGATCTATTTTAGTGAATGTTCCATGTGCACTCAAAAAGAATGTACATTATTCAGTTGTTGGATATAAAGCAGATTGAGTTAGCTGTTAAGGCTTTTCAAGATTCTGTATTGTTACTGGTATTTTACTCATTCTACTAATTAATGAGAGAAAGGTGTTATTACCAACTATAATTGTGGATTTGTCTATTTCTCCTTTCAGTTCTTTCAGCTTTTGCTTCATGTAATTTGAAGCTCTATTATGAGATGCATACAAACTTAGGAGTATTATTATGTCTCATTGGTCAATTTACTTCTTTATCATTATGAAATGTTCCTCTTTAATGCAGTAACATTCCTTACCTTGCAGTCTAGTTTGTCTGATGTTAATATAGTCACTCCAGGTTTCTTATAGTTATTATTATCATTTTGTATGTTTTTTTCATCCTATTAATGTATCTGTCTTTATATTTAAAATGTGTTCTTGGACAGAATATAGCTAGGTCTCAATTTTTTAATTTACTTTAACCGTATCAATTTTTTAATTAGTGTGATTATTATATTCAAACTTAATATAATAATGATATAATTTGGTTTAAGTCTGACATTTTGTTATTTGTTTTCTTTTTGTCTCATCTCTTTTTCCACTCATTCCTCACTTTAAAAAAATAGTTGAGTAATTTTTAGTATTTTATTTTATCTTCTCTATTGGCTTTTTTTCTTTTTTTTTCTTTTCCCTTTTCTCAGTGATTGCTCAAGGGTTTACAATATGCATTTCTAATTTTATCACTATCTACCTTCAGACAATATTATATCACTTCTGTATAGTGCGGTAGTCTTATAATTGAATTCTTTCATTCCCTCTCTTGTTTTTTGTCCTACATTTTACTTGTACATATATTGTAAGCCCCAAAATATAGGTTAATTGTTTTTTAGTCAATTGCTTTTTTAAAAAAACTAAAAATAAAAAAATTTATATTTATATGTATATTTATCATATCTGGTGCTCTTCATTTCTTCAAGTAGAACTGAATTTATTTCTGGTATCATGTTCTTTCAGGCTGAAGAAATTCATTCATCATTTCTTGGTAGTGCAGCTTTGCTGGCTATACATTTTCCTAACTCTTTGGCGGAGGCGGTGGGTGGTGGTATGAAAGTATATTTGTCTTCCTTTTTAAAGGCTATTTTGCTTGATAATAGATTTCTAGTTTGATAGTCTATCTGTCTATCTATCATCATCTATTTATCTTATTTTCAGTATTACAAGCTGTTTATATTTTCCTATGCTATGTTTTTCTTATAAGAAATCAGTAATTCGAAATGAAAAAAAAATACTCAGAAGAAATATGACTATTCCTGATGATAAAACTTGAAAGAAATTCTACCGGTGGTCCTTACAAAGATAATGCTGTATAATGTGCAAAGAAAATGCTGTATAATGTGGTGATTCACATCCTCAATAATATTCTTACAATAAATATGACAATGAATCAAAAAAAAAAAGCACAAGTCCCCCTCCACCACCTTGGGGAGGTGAATCTTCTCCTCTCTTTCTCTCTCTCACTAATTCACTTTTAAATAAACTACATTTTCTAATCTTAAAAAAAAAAAAAGAAATCAGTAGTTCTTTTTACTTTATTCTTTTGCAAATTTTGTTTATCTGCTTTTAAGTTTTTCTCTTTGTTTTCAGCACCTTGATTATGATGTGACTTACTGTGATTTTCTTTGTGTTTATCCTGTTTGGGATTCATTGAGATTCTTGGATTGACGGATTACATTTTTAATCAAATCTGGGAAAATCTCAGCCATTATTTTTTATGTATTGCTCACTCTCCCCAAATCTGACATTCCATTTACATGTATGCTAGATTGATTAATATTGTCTTGTGGGTCACTTTGACTCTATTCAGTCTTTTTTTTCTTCTTTGTGCATCAGATTGAACGGTTTTCTGTTATCCTGTCTTCAAGTTTATGATTTTTTTCCTGTTCTGTGGAACCTGATGTTAAACTCATTCAGTAAGCTTTCATTTTATATACAATATTTTTCCATTAGAAAATTTCATTTCTTTTTTTAATATTTATTTTTCTCCTAATTATGTTCTTGCTTTCCATTGAGTTCTTGGAACTATCTATAATGGTTGTTTTAAAGCTCTTATCTTCTTATCCTGATCCTTTGTGGATCTATTTTTATTGGCTTACTTTTCTCCTAGTTACTGGTAACATTTTCTTGCTTCTTTGCTTATCTAGTAATATTTAACTGGGTGCCAGACATGTGATGATTATGTTGTTGAGTGTGCAGACTTTGTTGTTTTCCTTTAAAAAATATTGTATTTTGTTCTTGATGCAGTTATTTTACTTGGGGGAATAACACAATCATTTCAAGACTTGCTTTTAACCTTTGGTAGGGCATATCCAGAATTGCCTTTAGTTTAGGACTCTTTTAGCCCTATTCCTAAGACATGGGATTTTTGGGGTCTCTGTGGAATTTTTTGGACTTTAAAAGGGAGTCTATCACTTTGGCTAGTTGGTACCTGAACATCTCACAGTCCTGTGTAAGTTCTGGTAGTTTTGCTAATCCTGGTAGTTGTTCTTTACTTGGCTTTATGGAGTTTCATTTTCCACATAAACTGCGTAGTATCCAAAGACTCATGTAATCTCCGTGGATATTTCTGGGACATTTCTCTGTGTGGTTCTCTCTCTTCTCTAGTATTCTGCTTTATCAATCTTAGTGAGATTAACCTATTTGGATCCTAACCCCTGTTTCATTGTCTCAGCAAGCCTACTGTGCTCTGCTTGGGTTCCCCTGCCACTCCAGCCCATGCCACAATCTAAAAAGTGTCCCTCACTCCCAGGCAGAAAGTTGGATTTATGAAAGGGGTCTTCATTTTTATTTTCCTTATTTCAAGGATCACAGTCTATATTCCTTGCAGTCTAATGTGAGAAATTAATTGTTAATCCAGTTTTCTGTTTATGAAGGGAGGGTTAGTTATTCGATCACAAACAGAAGTGGAAATGCTCTCTCTTTTTAAACATCCATATACTATTCCATTAAGCGTACCATAATTTTTTAACCAGTTCCCTACTGATAGTCATTTATGTAGTTTCTAATCTTATTCTATTGTAAACAAGGTTGTAGTGTAAGTTATTGTACCTAATTAATTTCATACTTGTTTGAACATGTTTATAGAATAAATTTCAAAAGTGTAAATGAAGGGTCAAATGGTATATTTGTTTTTATTCTTCTTCTTATTATTATTGCATTTGTAACTTGATAGATACTCTCACATTGCTTTCATGGAGTAGCCTATATTTTTTATCAATTTAAGTATATGCCTTTTTCTTACAATTTTGGCAATTGTTTGATTTTTACATATTTGGTATGTAATCTTCATTTTTCTTATTATGCATGAGGATGGCTGTCTTTTCACAGATTTGAGTTCTTTTTTTTTGTGAACTGCTCCTTCATAATGTTTCCTCTACTTTTTATAATTTAAAAAGTCATACAAAGAAAATAAAAATACACACATGAAAGAAAGTGAGTTGAACTGGCTTTTTAAGGTCTCAACATGCTCTAAAATTTGAAAGTAAAACCACTTCAGTCAAGTCAAGTCAACAAACAACCCTAAAAGACTCAAATGACTCGACATATGGAGCAGAGATCTGAATTAAGGAAAAAAGCATAACCAAGATAGGTTTAAAGATTCTGTATTTGTATGAATTCAGACGAAGCCCCTAATGAGAAGCCAGGTGAGTGTGGCTTATCAGCACCTGTGAAGTAGACCTAGTTGACTGAAAGAAAGCACAGTAATTATCGAAGTGTGCGTGGAAGTGCTACTCCAATGTTAGGCTGTGAGGATAGAAACACTGTTGCAAAGAAGGGTAGGATTTGTCTGAGGTGGGCTCATGAGACCTCACCACTGGTTTTCAACCTTTGTTTTTAGAGCTACAAAAAAGAAGTAAAACTCTTTCCAGGGAAGAGAGATCAAGTTTCTGAAGAGACCTGAACCCAGGTGATGTGAAAAGTGATGGAAAGGACTGGGATGCCTATCAGGCAGAAGAGGAGTTTCAGGGGTCCCACGCATCAAGTCCTTAGATGAGGAAGTACATATCCCATGGAAGAACATGTTCTGCCTGTGTCAAAGGGGGAGATCAAAGATTAATAGGTAGAATAAACAGGGAGATAAATTTTTGCTTTAAGGAAGGACCTTCCCATAGAGCTGTCCAAAGCTGATACATGTGTTTCTGGAGAGTGGTGAGTTCTCCAACGTCAGAAATATTCAAGTATGGGCTACATCTCCTCCACTGGGAAGGGCTTCAAATATCTCGTAACTGATTGGACTAACCACCAACTCTGGTATTCTCTGATTTTTACATCATTTCTACAAACATAGAAAATCAAACTCCAACAGAAGGACTTACTGGGGATTAAATGACTGAAACTTGATAAAACCAGGCCTAAAAGTCTCAGTAGAGTTTATTCTTTTTTCCCTCTAAGTTTTAATAAACATTTTCTTGACGATTCTTTAAAAAATTATTTATTTTAGAGTCATAGGGTGCATGTGAGGATTTGCTACATAAATAAATTGCATGAAGGCAAGGTTAGGGCTTCTAGCAAGCCTTCTCCTTACTGGTAGTGGACATGGTGCCCAGTGGGTGGTTGTGTGCTCCTTATTCTCCCTTCTTCTTTTAGCGGTGTGGAGTTTATTCTAATTCATCTTCATCTATGTAGTCTTCTTCCCTATGATTCTCCCACAGGTGTGTGCTCTCGAAGGACAAGGACCATACCTATACCTTGTCATTGCTTGCATCCCTGAAGTTTCCAATGCCGTGCCTAGCCCTTAGAAGGCACACCCTAAAGGTCATTTTAATTTTTAACATTCCCGCGACTCCAACTCCTGGAGAAGCCTGGGGAAGCTCCATCAACTAATGAGTGGGCTCTCCCTTTACAAGTGTTAGGAGAAATCAATAAAGGTGTTAAACAAGATAAAAAAAGATCAGAGCATCTGCTCTGCCCAGATGGTTGAAATCAACATGTTTCTTGAGGATGTTTTGCCCAGTCACCTCAAAAGTGTTCGGCTGTCTTAACTGTTAGAAGGGGCTTAATGATAAAAACATGTCCAGGACGAGAGTCTCTGTCAGACATGGAGCTCAGTCAATAGCACTGTTTTTAGTCTTATCTGTAAGATGCTCGTGATGTTGGATATCACAAATGATGACGTATCAAAATAAGCAAAACTGGATTCTTCTATTCTGACAAATGTGGCCTTCTGGCCTCAGGGCTTTCTTCTTTATGGGAAGACAGGACCTTATTCCACTGGCATCTTTTGGACATTTCTACTATGGGACCTGGACATAGAGAAGCTTCCAGAAAAGTGCAGGTCACGTGGAAGGGTAAGGGCAGCTGACCTGCTTGTTACCCTAAGCTTTGAAGTGATGGAGCTGGGGTTGAGGAAATGGAAGGGTCAGGAGGGCTGGGTGGTTGATTGTAGAAGATTAAATAATTAGACTGAATTCTTCACTTCTATGTCACAGTATTCCACACCCACAGCTGGCCATGGTTTCATGGTGCACAGTGAGAACCTTCCTGCCCTTTGACTTTGGGCTTAGCCAAGTAACTTCTTTGGTCAACGAGATGTACACAGATGTGATGTGAGTGCAAGATTGAATGTGATTACACAGTTGCACTCTCTCCTGTGCTTCTGCTATTGCTATGAAAAGTGTGTGCCCTGGGTAACCATTGACCTTTCAGTCTAAACTCCAGAAGGAGACACGTAGAAGAGACTAATCCCAGCAGAGCCTAAATCACAACTGAACCCCACCTGACCCATAGACCTGCAAGCAAGAAAAATGAATATGTGTTGTAGTGCACTGATTTTTTTAGGTTGCTTGTTATGTAGCATTATGCATCAATCACTGACTAATATATGAAAGCTGCTGTGTGTATGGGGTCATGTGGATAGAAAGTTCCAGTTTATTTCTTAGGATTCCAAGCAGACATGAGAGTGCTCAGCCAGTTGCCTCTTGATCTTCCTGGATCTCCAGGTGGTCTTTGATACTCTGCTTCTCAGTAGAGTTTATGGAATGTTGATCTAGACAAACCTGTTTTGAGTTACTAAGTGTGTTAGGTGATTGCATTAATAGTACTCAATAAATTATGTTTCCTGTGTCTAAGCCTTTGTGTGGTTCCTTCCCAGGTCGACTCTGAACTTGGCTGTGCGACTTGCCTTAGCCAGCAGATAGCAAATAAATGTGTGATGCCTTCTTAAGTTCATGTATACTGGGCTTGTGTTTTTTCACTGTTGTGAACTCATTTGCCATCTTGTGAAAAAAATGAGTCAGTCTTTTTGAAGATGAGTGACCATGTAGAGAGAAGCCCCAGTCATCTCAGCAGTCCTAGACATGTAAGTGAGACTATCAGCCAAGTCACCTAGACCAGAACTGCAGGACAACCACAGAATTATGAGAACTAGTATATATCTGTTAAACCACCACATTTTCAGGTGGTTGGTTATGCAGCAAAAGCTAACTTAAACACATGTACAAATGTCAGTTTGAAAAACAAATGAGGCATCACTCATGCACACACACTTATTGGGACCTTACGATGTTCCAGACATTGTGCTTTAGGCTGGGCTTGAGATCTCCAGCCAGGGGATGAATTTGGCTTTTCAAATGCAGAACTAGAGGCAGTAGGCATTTGCAGGAGTTTTGTCTTAAGTACCCTCAGGATGGGGCCCGTGCATGATGTATGTTGGCACAGTGGAGAGCAGAGTATCTGGGGCAGAGAAGGGCAAGCTAAGGAAACGCTGATTACCACCAAGGCATGGGTCTGAAGTTGAGACACAAATTAGGCTGACTATGTGGGGCAGCAGTATGTGAAGAAGACCAAAGGGCCTAGAACTTGGGAGATGCCTTCTCCAGGAGGGAAACTCTTGCTCCTTAACTGCTATAGCAGGATAGTTAGAATAATCCCTGACCTTTACTGAATACCTTCACATGCGGTTTCTCATTTGGTTCTCATGACCCTGAGAGCGGGTGAGTCAGATGCTCCCAGCTCCACTTACTATAGTGAAGCTGAGATACAGCAAACTTCCCAGGGCCACGTGGCCACTAAGAGGCAAAGCTGGGACTCTGAGTTGGGGCCCACTCTGCATACTTATCCACTGCACTGAAAATCTCCCAGGACAAGATGCTCAGCATTGGTCCATCAATAGCCTTGGATGATCCTGAAGATGAAGGGTCTTGGGGGACATAGTAAGCACTGGGATAAAATGGCTAGTGCTGGGTGTTGGTCAAGACAGGGAATCAGGTGCAAGGGAGTTGGTTGGGTACTAAGGACCATGGAAGGAGAGGTTGTGCAGAGAGCAGCCAAGACATTAACCAAATCAGTGAATAGACTTCTCTATTATCCATCCACCTCATCGTCAACCAACCATTCATATCCATTTACCCATCCAACCATCCAGCCACTCACCCAATCAGTCAAGTACCACCTGTTAACCAATGACACACCCATTCATCCAATTAAGCAATTATCCAGTCAATCAGCCACCCAAATAGCTAACTGACCAGCAAAACTATTAGCAAACAACCAAGCATCCAAGTATTTATTAGTTCCTACTGTGGGCAATGCACAGGGTTAGAAATAAGGGACATAAAAAAGTGAGGTTGTGTTTCACTTGACTATCTTTCTTGTTTCCCCCATCCACTCCATCAACAAGCAGATAAAAAGGTCTACTTTAAAAATATATTTCAAATTTGACTCCTACCTCCTACTTTCTTCCAAGTCCAAGCCTTCACCATTTTTCCTTGACTCCTGAAATAGCCTCGTTTGGTGCTTCAGCTTCTGTTTCCACCTTTCTACAGTGAGATGAATCACCTTCCTCTACTGTTTAAAGCCTTCCAGTGGTTTTCTCATTATAGTTAGACATAGGCTCAGGCTACCAGGCTGTCCATGTCCTTCCATGATGGCTCCACGATGAAGCTTCTGATCTCATTTTTTCCCATGCCTTTTCCGATTCACCCCCACTCCACTCTTACTGAGCTTCTTCTTATTACTCAAGCTCATAAGTTTGTTTTCACCCTTTCACTTGCTTTTCATTCTGGAATGTCTTGTCCTAAGCACTGCTGCTGCTTCCTCAGGAAGCCAGCCTCAATTCAGATGCTCACCTCCGTAGAGAGGCCTTCCCTAAGTGTCTGTTGTGAAAGCCACCCCAGTCCCTCTCTCATCATCCTGTTTCATGCTCTCAATAGCAATATCATCCTTGAGTTTATTTATCTATGTGTTTACTTACTGGTTGTCTGTCTCTACCTTTACAACCAGCTGGATGAGAGCAAGATCCTTGCCTGTCTCACTCACCACTGTACCTCTGGTGCTTCAAACTGTGGCTGGCAGACCCTCAGGAAAGGGTAGTTATTGTTATTAGGCCCATCATGTGATTTCTCCTCACTACCTGATTCCTTTTGTCCTGGAATGCATTGGTCAGTGCTTATTTCCACAGTAAGGAATCCTCAGGTGTGCTCTGTTCCTTGTCATCATCCTCTCTGTGGGATGCCCACACTATAATGTGCATCCAGACATGTGCCTACGAGGGCATGGGCTGACCCACCTCATTTTCAGGCCTTGCACCAGGGGGATTTTGGTGCTGATTTCGCCACCTGTGGCACTTGTTCCTATCCCCACAGATGGCAGCTCATCAGCACCTCTATTCCTAGCCCTGCAGAGCACAAAGTGATGGTGGCCTCACCCTGCCCAGGGGGCCCAGACAGCCTTGCATGGCGGCAGACATGGTGATGCTTCTCCCCCTCACTGGGACTTTGGATGTTATGTGCCTTATGTCCTGTCCATCATTAGTCAGGTGGTGCTGGCCTTCCAGAAGGAATTATCTGGGGCACTCAAATGAGAAGGCTGGGTGGTCTGGGAGCATTTTGCGGCGGCGGGGGGGTTGGATGTAGGAGCAGGAAGAGTTCAGGAGTTTAAATTTTGCTTAGTGTTGCTGAAAGGCAGTGCCTGAGGAATCACATGCCCCTCAGAGTACACAAAGTCTGGATGCCATCTCTATGTCAGGACGTCCCTCACCTTTCTTTTCTGTGGCCTGGTCCCCTTGAAACCTCCACCTCTCCACAAGAATCTCCTTTTCAGAGAGATAGGACCCAAGAGGAGCCTTGTGGAGTATGGCAGAACTCAGGCTCATTCGAGTAGGCATCCTGACTGGAGAAAGCAGATCTCCTTGGAGAGAAGGGGTTTAATGCTGTGTCCCTTGTCAGCAGCGCGGCAACAAGCATTGCATAGTATAGTAAGGGATCAAGTTGTCCCCAAGTAGAGAACTTCTCTGATAGCTGAGTATTTTCATTCAAACTTCAGTGCTTAAAAGATACTTTTAGTAGAATTATTTAAAATGCACCATCCTAGCCGTTTTCTTATTAAGAAGAACTTGCAGAACATAGATAGTCTTTGACTTTAAGGCTTGGGGTTCTTCCTGTGAACAGCAGTGACTTCTGAGCTGTACTCTATAAACCCAGTGACCACAGGACCAAATGGCCCCAGGCTGCAGTGATGTTGGTAACCTTGGGTCTGCTTTCGAAGCCTTTTCATTTTGCTATCAATTGTCATCACCTGTTGCCATTGAGTCTTCCCTTAAAGAGGCTGTTTCTAATCACATCAACTACTTTTCTAGTAAAATGGGAATAAAAACAGCACCTTATTCTATAAATTTGGGCATTCACCCCACGGACACTGTTGGAATTACCCCCTGTGCACATTGCATGTGGGAGAAATAGAGACCCAACACCATGCAGGGTCAGTGCCCTCAGGGACCCTACAATCAAGACATGATGATAAGACATAAATATCCAGAAAGAGTCACCCTGAGAAAGAGTCTTCAGATAGACGTGGAGAGGCATCTGGAAGTTGATGCTTTTGAATCTGGCATGAGCAAGAGTTCATTGTCAGAGAAAATTGGAGGTGACCTTGAGATCCTCCCTGGTTGCTGAGAAGATGTGGCTTATTAATCAGCAGTTGAAGATTGACTGGAAGGGGGCTTTTCTGGCAATACCCCTACTTTCCCTGCATCCCAGCTCAGGGACCAGTAAGTCCCTATCAACTGTGGTTGATGAACTGAGGCAGGGGGTCAAATCTACTTCTCAGCAGCCCCATCATGATGGCCCGGCCTCTCTGCATCCCTGAGAAACACTTGTTTGGTGTTTACGTCCTGTGCAGGCCACAATGCACAGAGGTTGAAGATGGCAGAGTGTGGCTTGGGACTCACACTTGGTTTGAGTTCTGCTCTGCCCCTTCCTGGGTGTTTGTGAGCTTAAAAATATAAAGTTTTTTTTTAATAGTTAATACCTTTACATAGTTCAACACTCTGAAGTATATCTGATAAAATTCTTATCCACTTTGTCCCTAGAAGGCCAACCCTCCCGCCTAGAAGGTGCCTGTGAGAGGTAACCACTCCCTTTGGTGTCATGCATACTTTGGGGATTAAAACATATATGCAAGCAAATGTGAAAATAGATTCTTATTTTCTGTCCTTTACACAAAAGATGATAAATTAGGCACTCTGCAATTTTTTCACTTGGGGTTAAATATATCTTGGAGACATTTCCATTTTTGTTCAGAGAGACCTGGTTTATTTGTTTGCTTGTTTGATTACAGTTGCATAGTATTTCACTATCTGGCAGATTGTGTGTGTATGTGTGTGTGTGTGTGTGTGTGTGTGTGTACATATATATTTGTTGTTGTGTTCTTTGTTTAAAACAGTTCCCTACCAATGACTATTTGTGTTGCTTGACTAGGAGATTTTTTTCATGGTGAGAGCCTCCTTCTTGGCAGGTGGCCTGCAGTTGTGGGAGGCTGACCACAGTCCCTAGAGAACCACTAGGGTAAATAGGACCAGGACCAACCTGGGGACAATATCTCCACTCAGGAAAGCAGCCATGAGACTCTACCAGTGACTGCAAACTCATGTTATGAAGGCCGAAAAAGAAGACTCTGCCTGCATTCCACAGATGGGGAAACGGTACCCTTGGTGAGTCTTGAATTCCTGGGACCACCTGGAGGCTGGTAGGTGGCTGTGGTCTGTGCTCAGAGCAGCTGCTCACATATGTCTGTCTCTCTGCAGCCCTAAGGACTGTAATGTACTTGAAGGTGAATATGAAGCAGTAGATCCCAGGGGTAAGGTGGTGGTGGGCAGTTTAGGTAAAACCTCCTATCACTAAGATCTCATCTTTATTAGAATTAGTTGGATCAAATCTGGCATTCTCCCACTTTTTATACCTAGGGTTGCAGGGCAGAGGCAAACCGATTTATCTGGCAGCTGAACTTATAAATTCACTGTTAGTCATCGACGTCTTTATGATTAGCTGAAGGGAGTGTGGGCAAATGGAAGTCCTGGCCCGGGCAAGAGGTTCTTGCCAAGGAAGCATATGAAGCACAGGAATGCTGTCTTCCCTTTTGTGTAGGAGTCGGCAAAATGCAGGAGAAAGTGTGTTATGGAGGACACCCATACTCCTGTGAAAGTGAGCTCATTTGAAAAACTAGCAAATAAACTGGTGGGGATGGAGATTCTGCCAGTTTTTGTCACAGAGGGGAGGATCAGTATTTTTGGGATCATGCAGACCTACTTCTAAAATACTGCCTCAGTCATTTACAAGTTGTGTGGCCTTGAGTAAACAACAGCCGCTTTAAGATTCAGTTTGCTCTTCTGTACAATGGGGAGACTAATACCTACCTTGCAGAGTTTCACAAAAACTAAATAAGAGGTAGATATGAATAGCTGGCATAGGCAGACATTCAACATATTAGCATTTTCCATCCCTCCCAGCTTGCAAATACAAAACACTACTCGATTCTTCTTTCCTTCTCATTTCCCTTCTTTTCTTCTTTGCATGTGAACCACACTTGAGTACTTTGTAATTATGAAGCTGGGAGATTAGGCAAGAAAGCTCAGAAAACCTACTATTTTTCTATAGATGGAACACGCATATGTGTATAAAAGAGATTGGGTGGAGAAGAGCTTAACTTCCCCAATTCTAACCACAAACATACTCTATATACCATGATCTGTGCCTCCTCTTTGTATCTCAAGTGATTTATATTAAGGTCTGCTATAAAAGCAAGACATTGCTTAATTGTCTTGCTATAAAATATGTAAAATATTACACTATTGGGGCTCATTAGCTAAAGTAGAGCTGCTGTTTAATAATCCATAAGGTGATACTTGTTAATGAATGCTGCAAATGACTCTCCTAACTACCTAAAGAGTAATAATAGACATGTCAGCTCGAACAAACAAGTCTCCAGTCCCTAGGGAGCATGGAGACACTGAATCATAATTAGACAGAGGGGTAGCGCAGACACTGTATTTTTGTGGAAAGGGCTCTCCATATGCTTTTCCACCACCTCTTCCAGGTCTACAGAGGCGGCATGCCACTCCTGTCCGTGTTTGCGGGAAGGATCATTTCCGGTTCACAGTGGAAGTGGTCAGCAGGTGTTACGGAGAGTCAAGGTTCCGTGCCCTACATGTGGGGCAGTCAGGATCCTTATTTTGAGACATTTTGGGCAGAGTGGCATTTTCAGTGGCTCGTTCAATCCCTTGAGGTTACAGCTGAAGCTCATTATTATTATCCACCCCATGGTTCTGAAACAAAGCAGAGAGCAGTTGCAAGTGGGGAGTGGGGGGTATTCTTCATCACTGGCATGTTAAAAGTCACTTAGATTTTGAAAAAGAGTATGGTGGTTCTTCAGAAACTTAAGCATAGAATTACCATATCATCCAGAAATTCAGCCCCAAGCAGGGGCTGAAACAGGTATGTGTATACTTATGTTCATAGCAGCATTGTTCACAATAGCTAAAAAGTGGAAGTAACCCAAGCATCCGTTGTTGTATGAATGAGTAAACCAAATGTGGTATGTGCATTCACTGGAATATTATTCAGCCTTGAAAAGAAATGAAATTCTCACACATGCTATAACAGGGATGAATCTTGAAGGTATTATGCTAAGTGAAATAAGCCAGACATAAAAGGACAAATATTGTATGATTCAGCTTATATGAGGTACCTAGAGAAGTCAAATTTATAAAGGCGGAAAGTAGAGCAGTGGTTACTGGGGGCTAGGGGGAGGAAGGGGTGAGGGATTATTATTTAATGGGTACAGAGGGTACAGAGTTTCAGTTCAGAATGATAAAAAAGTTCTAGAGATGGATGTTGGTGATGGTTGTACAACAATGTGAATGCACTTAATGGCTCTGAACTGTACATTTAAAAAGTCATATTTTGCCACAATAAAAAGCCATTTGATCCTAATTTAGGTCAAACTGTTACCTTGTAGTCAGATGTGGTTAGAAACAGGGCCCACACTATGCCCTGACCCGGAGGCTGGGAGGAAGTGGAACACAGGCAAGTCAGAGAAGTGGGCAAGTCCTGGTGCTCTTTCATGGATGGTGAGCTAAGTCAGATCAGGGACGCTGGTGATGAGGGCAATCGGCTGCTCTCTCTGGTACAGTGTTGTGGTTTGGGTCATTTCAGAGATACCTCTGTCTCTGTTCTTTGCTTTCACTTTGACAGTGTCACTGGGCCCCTTGACCATACTGTGAGATCCCAGACAAGTGACATCACCTCTCTTGGTTCCTTTTTCTCATTTTTCAGTGGCGGGGGTAGGGGGATTAGGAGGACAGATTCTTGGATGCCCCTGAACCTGGCATTTTAGGGTGCCAAGAACACACCTGGAGGCCTTTGACAACTGGATGATCATCACATCCCAGGCCTGCCTCAGGCAGAGCTTTGAGGTCCCTGAGCATAAGGGTGAGAGGGAGGTATCCTGGGCTCCTGTCCAGGTTGAGGAACTGGGGCAAGACAAAACCATCTCTCTAGCCCTTTTTGAAGTTTCCACATGAAAGTTGTTAAGAGCAAAGACTCAGGAGATGGCATTAAAATCCTGATTCTTCCAGGGATCGTTGATTTTGCCATACTGACTTCTCAAAAGCATCAGCCTCCTCATCTGAAATAGTGGAACTTGCCTCCTAGGCTCATTGTGAGAATTAGATAAGATAATGTGAATAAAATATGTAGCACTCACCTGAAACATGGCAAATGTATAGTAAGTATTGGTCATCATTGTGATTAATAATAGGCATCATTAATGGCAGAAGAGAATATCTTCCTACTACTGGAAGTGCTAACATTTATTTTAATTCATGAGCTCAGAGGGAGCAAAATAAGAATCTAGGAATTCATACTCCTAATATAAATAAATAAAGGGAAGGAGTGTTTCATGACAGTAGCTTTCAAACAACAGGTGAAGAAAGAATGACAGAGTTGAACATTTGGCATGCATGATAGTAATACTTATTTCAGGCAAGAATCATTCATGGATGCTAACATTATTGGTTGAAATTTTGAAGAGAAACAGGATATTTACATTGTTTTGAAGTCTGTCTCCACAAGATACTTGTTAATGATAGAGGAGAGATGGATAACTCTACAGTGGAGAAACCTGACAGACACCACATGAACCAAGATCAAAAGAAACGTCCCAGTAATGGGGACAAATCAACACCATGTGCCTCTCAATGTGGCATTAACATCCCTACTATGATATGCCTGCTAAAAGGCCTAACTCGAATCTGATCATCAGAAAACATTAACACACTCAATTGAGGAACATTCTGCAAAATAACTGCTTTTATTCTTCAAAATAGTCAAGACCATGAAAGACAAAGAAACACTGACGACCATTCCAAATTTAGGCAGACTAAAGAGATGTGACAAGTAAATGGACCGTGTCATCCTGCATTGGATCCTGGACCAGGAAAAGAATTAGTAGGACAGTTGGTGAAATTCGAGTAAAATTAGATAATGCTATTTTACCAATGTCAGTTTCCTGATTTTGATAATGGCACACTGTGGTTATGCATGAAAGTGTTCTTCTTTTTAGGATACATACTCTAAAATATTGAGATAAAAAAGCATTACGATTCTACCATACTTTCAAAAGTTTCCAAAAAAATTAAATCTATACACACTTATATTTGTACATGGCAGAGAAAAATGATATGTCAAGATGGTAAAATGTTTATGTTTGGGGAAGCTAGTATACAAAAGCGTAGATGAAAATTCTCTGTACTACTCTTTCAAGTGTTTGTAAGTCTAAAACTATTCCAAAAGAAGAAGTGAAAACTTTCCTTTATGACTTACCTTGTTTAACTAAGTCAGTCCTCAAGGCTAGAATGGGAGATTGAGAGGCAGTACTATTATTTTCTCCATTTTACAGATGAGCAAATAGAGGCTCAGCCAGGATTATGACTTCCCCAAGTCCCAGGGCTAGTAAATGGCAGAGTTGAGATTTGATTATAGGTAGGTTCACTGGTAATATTTCGTAACAAATATTTATTGAGTGTCTATTAGGTGCTAAGTACCTCTCATATAATGCTTTTTTTTTTAAAAAAAACTCTCACTACAACCCTTTGCAGTAGGTATTTTCATCCTAGTTTCATGGATGGAGACAGGGCTGCTCAGAGAGGTTAAAGGATGGGCTAACATCCTACAGCTAAAAAAATGGTAGATCCAGGATTTCAACTCAGGTCCCCTGAAGACAAAGTGTGTCTTCCCACTGTGCCATGTGCTTCTAGTCTGGATCCAGGCCGGTGACCATCTACAGAGTATTAAGATCCTGGCCCTCATGAGGTTCGTGGGTGTGTTGTCCCTCTTTCATGGGAAACATAGGTTTGCTCTTTCAAAGCAGAGGAGCAAAGTGCTAGTTGTTTGCATGGTCATTTGATAGGGAGCCACACTGTCACTGTGGTTGGAAAATCAGGAGACCTCTGAGGGAAATCCTCCAGAGATTTCTAGCTCCGTAATGATCTGATCACACGTGTCGTGATCGGCATGACTTTGTGCCTGGCTCTCAACCCATCCTTAGAAGGATTAGGCCAGGGAGGGGGCCCTCTTCCCCCAGAAGCATTTTTTACTTGTGGCCTGTGGGACGTGGACTCCAGGACTCATGAATAGAGTCTGCAGTATTTATCCAGCCCCCAGGCTGGCCTCTCTCTGACGGGTGGCTGCAAATAGGTTCTGCTTACAATTTTGGCAAGGCAGCTTGATCATGAGTTAGGTATAAAAATATTCAGGGGAAGACAGTGACTCATAATTGGGGAATTAGAGGGAACACATGCAGTATAATGTGGTTCTAGTACAACATCCAAGTGGCCACTATGGTGTGAAAGAAATTTGATCCTTGGAGGAAGAGGCCGAAGAGGGACTATTAATTCCTTTAAGCAAGCAGTCGATGTCATTTTGATATTCTCTTAGATTAAAAATATATGTGATGTTCATAGATATGGGTTTTGGAATAGACAGATAAATCAGCTTCCAAAACAAAATATTACACTGTTAACACTGCTGGAGCTCATGGATGTTGGGGCTCAGTACCCATATCCTGACCAAGGAAACTGAGGTTGGGGAAGTTCTTATCCATCCTGACTCACAGCCTGGTACTCTTCACACCAGATTCTCTTTCCCTGGGCTCCCTGCTGTGGCCATCCGCCCCATTCCCACATGTCCTGCATTCCCAAGCTGTTTTGCATTAGTGTTCCTAGGTCAGTGATCTTTAAACTTTAAAAAATTGTAACCCACAGTAAGACATGCATCTTCTAGTGTGACCCCATACCCACACACTCACACATACATGCACACTAGATCAACAGTGGTCAGGGTCCCAGCAGGAAACAGAATTCTCCCAAACTGTTCAAATAAGATGTTATTGAAGGGACACTCAAGAGGTATGGGCTGGGGTAAGGAAAGAAACAATGGCTTCTGGGGCACCCAAAGCCTAGAAAAGACAAGATGCATAGGTGCTACCGGAGCCCAGTGAGAGCTGGAGCTGCGATGGGGCTTCTGGCAGGAGCTGTAGTCCTGGGAGGTGCAGCCTTTATTGAAGGTATGGTGCTGAAGCCAAGGGGGAGTGGAATATGACCTCAAATAGGGATACTTACTGGCCAAACTCAACAAAAAAGCCAAGAAGATAACATTTGAAAGAGTCAGCCTGCAGTGGCCCAGGGCAGGGAAGAGCAGAAAGTGAACAATGAGTGGGGTGTTGTAAAATGGACAGCGACCAGCGCCTGCACGGGCACCATTCACTCATGTGGCATTTCTTGTGAGAAAAAGTGCATCCCTGCTGGGGACACCCAGTCCTGTTAGCACACAGCTTGGCCTGAAGAGGTCAGCTTTGTGAACCCTGGAAAGAGATACCCTTTGCTTCTGGGGATGTGGCCCCTGTCAGAGAGAAGGGGCTGGTGAGGGAAGTTTGGACTGGATTTCTGGATTGGACTGGAGCATGAAGACCAATCTGGAGACCGTTCCCCATGGGCCTGCACACACGTGTGCAAAATGAACCAAAACTTCCTGAAACAATACTTATCCTCGTGGCTTGCATCGACCTAGTTCATTTCCATTCCATTTTATTTCCATTCCATTCCAATCTTTAATTTAAAAAATGCAGGTCTTGACCCAGCTAATGAGTGATCACTGTAGTTTAAAAGCACTGCTCCAGAATGTGGGTTGTAGAGCTTCCAGACTTCTCAGGGTGGGAGTCAGTATGGCATTATGGTGGCTTAAGTGTTAAAGCATCTGGGTTTAAATCTTTCCTTCCATCATATGTGACATCGACTAGGTGACCCAACCTCTTTATTCATTTATTTTTAGAGACAAAGTCTTGCTCTGTCACCCAGGCTGGCGTGCAGTGGCTATTCACAGACACAATCATAGCTCATTGTAGGTAGCCTCGAACTCTTGTACTCAAGCAACCCTCCAGCCTCAGCCAGCTGAGTTGCTGTGACTACAGGTGTGCACCACCAAGCCCAACAGAACCAACCTCTTTGACACTCAGCAGTCTCATCTGTGAAATGAGATAACTACCAAAATCTTAGACTTATGACAGTGCTAAATTAAACTAGATGAGGTGAGTAGTATACGTGGCACATGTACATGCTAAGAAATACTGTAGTAGTTAGTATTACATCTCACATCCCTGGGAAAAGCAGGAAGAGACCATGTTTCTCAGTCAGATGCTGGTAACTCAGGAGTTGCCTAGTCTGGATAGTCAACTACCAGCTTATGCTTTTCCAGATTGTGTACCAAGTAGGCCAAGGATCAGCTACTACGTGCCATGGGGCACTTGGAGGATGGGTGAGGTCTTGTATAGTCACTAGGCATGCACAGTGACCTTCTGTTAACCCAGAATCCAGACTGGAAAGTCTAAATACTCAAAATTTTTTTCTGCACTTTGCTTTTATGAGGAGAGATACACAGATAAGGCAGCTGAGAACAGGGATTTGTGCAAGAGAGCAATTTCCTGGTCTTAGAGGTCTTGGAGTGAGTACAGATTATGCCTGCGTTTCAGCTCTCTGCATCTACGGTCACAACAAAGTCCACTGTTGCCTCACCAGCAGCCCTGATGTGGAGTGGCCCATCACAGCCCCCAGCCACAGTTCAGCGCAGCACTGGCATAGTCTGTAGTGATAGCTGGAGCTGTCACCAGCTCCACTTCTACTAGAGGAACAGTGTGTCACGTTTTCCCTACACCTTGCTTGGCTCAGTTTGGTTTTTCAGTTCTCACCTTAGAATTCCTCTTCCAGAAAGCCTTCTGTTACCATCCAGGACTAGGTGAGTCCTGCCTCTGTGCTCCCTCAGTCTCCCATGCTGACCTGTCCATATGTAGCCCACCTCACACTTATGGAAACTCTCCTATGGAACCCTTGCATCTAGGGCTGTGAGTGGGCCTGCCTGATTCATCTTCCTGGCCCTAATCCCAAGCAAGGAACTTTGCATAGGGTGAACTCTTTGTCCATGCTTGTGAAATAAATGGAGTTATAAACATTCACATAGTTTTCAGCTTCGTGTCACTTCCCTCCATTTGGTGTATGCCGATGACATCTTGAGAAGGCTACTTAGTTAAATTAAAACCAAGCACAAACCCAGATCAAATCCCTTCTACCCCAACTTGTCATTTTGTGTAAGAGATCATCAGTCAAAATAACTTAGGGATGAAAAAAAATTAGGGCACTATGATCCCACACTTCTTTTTATTCTTAGTATCTTATTAGCTTAGGATTTGTGGATTCTTCCTCCTACACTGACACCCAGGCCACTGGGACTCACTCGTTCACTCCTTTCCCAAGTGAAAATAGCTTTGTTCTGATCACCAAAGTATACTTATTATTTAAAAAAATCAGAAAGCATAGGGAAAAAAACACAAGGAAGAAAGTAAAAACTACCTGAAGCCTGCTCCTGAGAGATAATCCCTCTCATCAGAGTTGTGTATGCTCTTCCATAATTTTCCTAGTATACGTGAACACATATACACACTTAAAAATGCATGTTATCATCAGACACATAATGCTTTGTAATGGGCTTGTCAATTATCAACACACCATGGACATGTCAATAAATAAATATAGTCCCAAGTCATGCCATCATTTTAAAAAACTTCTTTATATTCTGTTCATCATACTGGCTTTACCATACAGTTCCTCATAGTTGTACATGTAAGTTGTTTCTACTCCCTTTGCTACTGAAAACAATACAAGCACTTGCTTTGGACACAACTAACACGAAGGCAACATGGTACCCAGGAATGTTGGTGGAGACTGATGTTTCTTGTCCTAGAAGAAGTTTGACAATTTGATTGACAGTTTACTACTCCACTAAATAGACTAGTTAGTGTGTAGACAGCCTTGGAGTGAGAAAGCCTGTTTTCTGTTCTGCCAAGATGATAGCCAACCTTATCAGAAGAAAGAAGAAACTTTTTGGAGGGAGGCTGGTGTTTATGCTGGTTTGTGAGAGACACAGTGGCAGCTGAGTGAGTGCAGGGAGGAGAGTCATTTTCCCTGCGGCCATCACACCCATCTTGGGGGCTGAAACCCTTCTTCTACAAGTACACAGATGCATGTTTTACTCTCTGGCATGACAACCTACTAGGCAAATACAGACAGAAAGCCCCAGAGAGCTCTATAATACAACACAAACATACCTATGGCTAGAAGGTGAGAATTAAGACCAAAACCTAAAAATCTATCAACGTTTTTCTTTTTCATGAAAATGTCTTTTATTCTAACAGCCATAATCAAATGCCAAAGTACATATCGTGCTATAATGGCATTGAAATTTGTGAACTCTAAGAAAAATCTTGGTGATGTAACTTGATTGTGTTGACAAATTAACCTAATGAGAATAGTTTCCCACTACGAATTCATTAAGCAAAAATGTGCAAAGATGGTATTTGCAGCCTGTTAACCCTTAATTGGCTCAACCCTGAAAACACTTAATTGTGGCACGTGTCACCAAAATCCCCAATGTAGTTAATCACTGTTAGACTCACGAAATTATACATTTTTGGATGATCATCTTTAATTAAAAATTATTTGGGATTATCTTCATCCCCTTTTTTAAAAAGTGAGCAGCTTTTGCACACTTGAGAAAATGGTGCCAAAGACAGCAGCATTAGGAGGGTTGTTTTTTTGCTTGTAACCAAACTTCCACATATGGGAAATGTGGAATGAAGAGACAAGCTGTTTTGAAATAAGCTTCAAATATTTCAAAGTGGCATGGCAGAAAATGATGGTCAAAAAGAGAGGAGAAGCCGGGCTTGGTGGCTCAGCCTGTAATCCCGCGCCTTTGGGAGGCTGAGGTGAGTGGATTGCCTGAGCCCGCGGGTTCGAGACCCACCTGGGCAGTGAGACCTCATTTCTACAATAAATCAAAAAAATCAGCCGGGCGTGGTAGTGCATGCCTGTAATTCCGGCTACTCGGAAGGCTGAGGCGGAAGGATCGCCGGAGCCCAGCGGGTCGAGGCTGTGGTGGCCGGGAGCGGCCACTGCACTCCAGTTTGGGTGACCGAGTGAGACTCCAACTCAAAAAAAAAAAAAAAAAAAAAAAGAGAGGCGAGATCTTGTCATTTGATTGCTTGCTGTGTGATCTTGGATAGATTGCTTCTCTCTGGGACTCAGGTTCATGATCAGTAAAATGTGGGGAACTGGATTCAGTTGGATTTGGAAAAAGTCTGGTGCACACACTAGGTAAGAGATGAAAATTTTTTTTTCACATATTTGTTGGTTTAACAAAAGGTCAGGACACAATTGATAAGCTTCCCATTCAATGGTTTTATGAGTGTAGACTCTAAAATGTGCTATGGAAATTTACAAAAAATAAAAACAACAAAAAAGGTGGGGCCCAATTAGATTTTCCTTCTGGTGCTTGACACACCTGCCTTCAGAGCACTCACTGGCACAGACATCTAATTGCCTTTCCCCTTTGTTGGTGGTCCCAGTAGGTGGAGAAGAAACTTTTCATACTAACCAACACGTTCCATATTGCAAAGAAAGTACTTTTCCAAGTTAAAAAAAAAAAAAAACCCACATAATTAAATTCTGGAGTTGTACTAATCTTCCTTTCAGCTTCTATATTCTGCACAATCCATTTCAGAGTTCAAATCCAAATTATAGTAGCATCTTTGGGCTCCCTGGTGACCCATCATCATGTACACAATTTTAATGATCTATATTCTAAGGTGGTTGAACAGTGGTCTCCCCAAGAGACTTAGAAGTCTCTGAGGCATGTGTTTTAAAAACACAGCTGGTGGCAGGCCTTGAAATCCCAGTGGAGGTGAGTAGGGAGCAGGTAGGGGAGGGGAGGAGACCAATGCAATGACCATGTCTGCACACACTTTTGCTGCTACCTTAGCAACATGATAGCCTCTGGCACAAACCACAGTAAAATGAGTGGTGTTGAAAAGAGGGTGACTACAGAGTTGAGTGGAGCTGAAAAGCCAGAACTATCAATGAGAAAGAATTTGGGTGCTCTTTTTCCTTGTTGTGATTATAGGGTATGACCAAAGATGCCAGGTTTTCTGGGTAAAGTGTCTCCCTTGATAGGTCGAGTGAACTTCACCCAACCATTATGGGATATCTCCTGTGTACAAGGCTCCATGCTGAGTTCTATGGGTTCATGCTGGGAGGCAAGAGCCTTCTCTCAGCCAAAGGGCTCAATGGAAACTGACCATCACCCATCATTGGCTGGTTCTGGAGTCACTGAAGCCTTCTCTCCATGGGGCTCCAGGCTTATCAATTTCTTGCTCAGGCTTTGCTCTGTGCTGAATTGCCCTCCTTGTCACTGTATGGACTCTGTGTCTCTTGGGCTCATGATTGTCTTGGGCTTGGCTATTTTTCTGGTCCTCCTCTTGGCTGGGGCAAACAACATGGTTGTTGGTGAGAGGCACACACCTCCACTGCTAGAGTCTCTCTGAGTCTGGGTCTGTCTCCCTAGCCAGTGAGGTGTGAGATGGGACACTATAGCACATCCCTTGGGGGACATAAAGCATGATTCTTGACCTCAGGGGCTTCAAGATTGGTGGGGGAAGGAAGGATGATGACTCCCGTGAACCAGACACAGTGTGACATGGGTCCCCGGAAGAGATACCTTGAGGAAAACCAGAGAGACGTCTTTTCCAGAAATCAGTACAATCTTTTTTTGAAAATTGATCCCAAAGTAAACTATATAACAAAGTAAAACAGATAAAAGCTAAAAGACAGAGCATCTCTGGTTGAAGTGAGAGATGAAATTCTCCAGAGAACATTTCTTTTCTTTTTTTTTTTTTTGAGTTGGAGTCTCACTCTGTTGCCCAGGCTGGAGCGCAGTGGCACACTCAAAGCCACCCCAGCGTTGACCTGCAGGGCTCCGGTGATCCTTCCACCTCAGCCTTCCAAGTAGCCGGAATTACAGGCACGTGGTACCATGCCCAACTAATTTTTGATTTATTGTAGAGACGAGGTCTCACCAAGTTGTCTCAATCCAATGGGCTCAGGCAATCCACTCACCTCAGCCTCCCAAAATGCTGGGATTATAGGCTGAGCCACTGAGCGCAGCCTCCAGAGAATATTTCTAAAAATTATCAGTTACCCAGGAATATGTGTGCCTTTAAAATATTAGAGCATTGAAAGATTAAACTAAAATCTACTGGCCCACCAATCCCAGACCTGCTCCTGTTGTGCCCTCTCTAGAAGTAACCACAGTTACACTTTGATGGATGCTCCTCCAAACTCTCAAACCATGCATCTATGCAAATCTGTGTCTCAGTCAAAGGGCTCAATGGAAAGTGACCATCACCCATTATTGTCTGGTTCTGGAGTCACTGAAGCCTTCTCTCCATGGGGCTCCAGGCTTATTAATTTGTTACTCAGGCTTTGCTCTGTGCTGAGACACAGATTTGCATAGATGCATGGTGTGAGAGTTTGGAGGAGCACCCCAAACCATTGCTGGGCATGTGTTTTATATCAAGATTACTACACTGTAGATCCACACATACCTGATGCTTTTCCACTATGTAAATATTTCCCATTTTGCAGAGTGGTCTCCTAAGGATGGACACAGGTTATTTTTCTATTTTTTTCATGGTCACAAACAATGCCTGTTTTTATACACAGATGAGAGAGTTTCTCTATTGGGAAGAAGTATCTTCTGACAACTTGGAAATTAATCGTTGAGCTAGGGATTTGGGCAAAGGAGGGTTCCCTAGGGGAGAGGAGGAATGAGATGGTGGGTCCTATGGAGGAGTTGGGCTTGCACCGGCCATGAAAGGGGAACCAAGGCTTTAAGTAGATGGAGAAAAGGGAAGAGGTGGCTCTGAAGTGGAGAAAGGCAGAAGAGTGGCCAAGGGTGCTGACCTGGCACAGGAGGTCAGTGTCTGGTGCCAGGGTGTGATGGGGTGGCTGGAAGGGCAGAGCTGTGAAGACCATGTTTTCTTGGGTGTGGTGATGAAACAAGAGCCACTCACTCACAAAGTTGCTTGGAGAGAATGTGGGATCCCAGCCTGGCTCTTTATGAGTCACCTGAATTTACTTCTGCCTTGAAGATACCTGGGATGGGGGTAATCTTGTGCTAAAATTCATCCTTGTCTTTCTTGCCCAGTAACCTGGGTCTTTCTTTTTCTTGCCAACATACTACCACTCAGTTGTCATCCCTGCATGGCTGAGGGAAGGAGCTGGCTACCAGTTGGTGGGTGAGACCCATCCCAGGTGCTCACAGCAACCTCAGGATGCTTGGAGGGGTATGGGGCTGACAAGCTCCCTCTGGGTAATCTAGGATAGGTCCATCTTTTGGGCTCTGTTTGGAGTCTCCTTACTCCATGGCCATTGCCTGTTCAGATCTCTGCTGTGAGACCTGCAGAAAAGGGCTTCGGTGGACCCTCACACATGGCAAGTTGGGGGTACCCTTCTAGATTGAAGGCAGAAACTTTTCTGGAACCTAGGATGGGGCAGCCCTGTAATTTTTTTCCTGTACTAAGAACCAGCAGTTTTGTTGGTCTGACACTTTTAAACAATGGCAGTGACAAAAAGGGACTTCCTAGTGCTCCATTAGTTAGCATATATCTCTGAAAGCAATGCCTTCAAGTGTCCGACATGCTCTTATCATATTGACTGATTCTTCTTGGCATTAATGAGGTGGGTTGATGCCAAATTTTCAGCTGAGAATGGAAGGGGCTAGCCTTTGGTACCTCTGGATGGAGGGATCTCAGAGTGGGAACAGGTTTGGGAGCATCTGGGGTTCAAGGAGGCCAAGCTACTCATTGTCTGAAGAAAAATGTCCTTGTGGAAGTGGGCTGCGACCTGCCTAGTGGAGGGGGTGGTGGTGGGTTTTAAGGTTTCTTCCCTTTGCCAAGAATGGAAATAAGGCAGAGCACAGAAGTCCAATCAAAGACTGGTGAGGAATTCCCTGCAGAGTATGGAGCTATTCCCATGACTTCAAAAGTCTAGTGGTTTTTGTTTTGGGGGAAATGACTGTTTCCTCAGCATATCCATTTGAATTTGTGTGATCCCTGTGCATCAGTGACTAGAAAATCCTCTCTTATAAATGCAGAAAGGGCTAAGGAGAATGGCATCAAAGGTATGGGTCAAAAAGGAACGTGGCAGCCGGGCTCGGTGGCTCAGCCTGTAATCCCATGCCTTTGGGAGGCTGAGGTGAGTGGATTGCCTGAGCCCGTGGGTTCGAGACCCGCCTGGGCAGCGAGACCTCATATCTACAATAAATCAAAAAATCAGCTGGGGTGATAGCACATGCCTGTAATTCCGGTTACTTGGAAGGCTGAGGCGGAAGGATCACCGGAGCCCAGCAGGTCGAGGCTGCAGTGGCCGGGAGCGGCCACTGCACTCCAGTCTGGGCGACTCACTCCAGAGTGAGACTCCAACTCAAAAAACAAACAAACAAACAAAAAGGAACTTGGGGCAGAAAGCTGTTCCAACCAAGTCATAGATTTCTAGTATGGTGGGAGGCAACTGCAGATAGTCTTTTTTTCAGCATCCATTTCATCTTCATTAGAAACAATTTTCTGGGAGAAAATGATATCTTTCTATTCCCAATCCATTCGGCTTGAGTGGGCTTATATCACCCCCGGATCTAGAGCATTCCACTCCCCCTTGGACATAGTGAATGGTTCAGGGATGGGGCAGATGATCCAAGTCCAGCCTCTGATGAAGCTGAATCTAGGGATTTTTCTTGGTACTGCTAGGAATGAAGCACATTTTCCTCAGTTAGATGTTACTAGGAAGCTTGAAGCTTGAGCTTATTAGCAGTCACAAGGGGGAGGCAGTCCCAGACATAGAGGTACTGCTATCTTTCTCTCTCACCCATATTAATCCCTAAAAAAGACTCTGATTCGCAGACTTGGGTCACATGCTCTCCCCAGTCATGTGCTAGGAATTGAGCATGAAGTGCTCTGATTGGCTATCTGGTGAAAGTAGGTGTGGTCTCTTGATTGATAGCCCTATCAGAAGCAGGTGGGTAGGTGAGGTATTTCCTTGCAGTAAAAGTTACAAGGCTGACCCCAAAGTAAGCAGGGATCTTCCATGAGCTACACATAAGAAGTTGCTTTTTGCACACTGGCTCCATCAAATTGGTGTTGGTTGACCTTATCAATAGATAAGAAACCTGCGGTTGATTTGCAGGATGTGTGTTGGGTTCAGGATATGAGTGTGGTAGACACATGTGCTGAATTTTCTGTCTGAGCTTCGAAGGAAGGAGGGGTTAGAACCTTCACACTAACTTAGTTTGGAGGAAGTTCCTCCTTGTGTATCAGAAATCCCAGGGCACATCTTTGGCTTGCTCCCAGCCTTTCTCCCCATCCCATCTCCCTGCTTCACAGGAGCATTTTCTCCCCTTTCAGGGCTCCTGCTCTAGCCATTCTAGCCTGAGGTCCTTCTCTTTGGAGGAGGGGCTGTTCTGGGGTCAGGTGTTTCCCTCTTATCTTCCATCCTGGACTGAGAAGAAGAAGAAGGAGAAGAAGAAGAAGCAAAACAGAATAGAAGAGGGAAGAGAAGAGAGCCCTGAAGCAATTTTCCTCTGAGCTGATTCTTCCCTCCCCAGTCAACAGCATTGTGGTTGATGAGGGGAAAGGGCATGGCCTGTACACCTGGGTCCAAGTACCAATTCTGACGTGATAAGTGGGAGGTACTTCTGGTTTAGTTTCTCCATCCTTTCAACAAAAGGTCAATGTTTGGCAGCTTTCTCCAGCCCAGACATTCTGAGACAATGCTAAAATTAGGAAAGAAATCCAAGAGTCTCTTTGGTTTCTTTTTCATGATGTCTTCTCACACAGAGCAGGGCAAGTGATTCTTCTATTCACCCACACAGGTCTCTCCCAACTCCCCTGCAAATCACCTTTCAAATACAAAGAAAACTTGATCCATGTGATCTAGATGCAGTTGAACTCCATTGGCTTCGCTCTCACAGGGTTAACTAACACTTCATCCTTTTTCAGTGACCGTGAAGCATGAGTTCTAGTACTAACTCTGTTGGGTGGCCTTGAACAAGTCACTCTGCTTCTCTGACTTCCATTCTTCGTCTGTAAAGTGGGGATGAGGATGTCTACTTTCTTGGGCTGTTGAGATATCCAAATAAAATAAAGCCTTTGGAAATCATAAAGGATTATACAGGACACAGAGATGAGCTATTTCTGAACTCTCACTTAAAACTAGTCTAAGAATGGGCCAGAAATTCCTTTAGGCCTGTTCATACTGTGTCTTACACTTAGCAGACATGTGGCAAATATTTGTTGAATTATTGGAATCCCAGGGGATTGTTTGTATTGTAATGAAACTTGACACAGCACTTGGGTTGTGCTACTTTATGTACCAGCCTCAGGTTTCTGATGGAGCAACTGGAAGAGAAGGCTGGGGACAAGACACTAAGGCTGTCTGGTACCTGTATGATGCTGGGGACGTTGACAGTAATGCCAAGGTCACTTACTGGCTGGGAACTGTGACATCTGTGAGCCAAAGTGGAAAGATAGACTACCAGCAGCAGGCACAGGATGGGGTGGGGAGGGGTAGGAGGATTGTGTTTTTCTGCTTTTGACTTAGAAAATGTAACTGTTTTTCCTCTTTTCTTCTGGGAATAAATTACTGTGGTTTTATTGCTCTTACAGGAGTTTCTGGAAACTCTGGATGAATCTCAAAAACTGAATTCTTTTCTGAGTTTCCAACTCCCCCAGATCCCCATTTGGAAGGAAAATGGGGTCAGTTTCCTTGCCTCTGACAGACACCTGGTCACACTCCAAACAGGGTAACCTCAGCATGATTTTCCAAGTCTTTTTTTCTCCCAGTGGATTCCAAGGAGATGGCAAGCCATTTCTGCCAGACCGACAGTCATCCTCTGAGGGTGACGGGGCTGCTTTGAGAGTCCTGCTACCTTCTAGATCAAGATGTTCAACTCCGTCTTGACACCCAGTCTCATGCCCTGCACTGTATTCTTTGACCCTGAGAAACAGACATCAATGACCACCAAATGCTTCTACACCGGTGTGAGACATATGGCTTACTAAGCGTCAGGGATGGTATATTGTCAATTAAATTAAACTACTCTCCCTTCCTCATCTAAAAAAAAAATGTTCTGTGCAGCCAAACATCTGTAGCCCTAGATATGTAATCTCCCTGTGTTTTGTTTTGCTCCAGACAAAATGGTGGAAAAGCCAAAATTTATGCCTTTGGAATCTGAGGTATTAACTGTTGTAAATCAGCCTTTGGTGCCCAAAGGTAATAATTACCATTCTCATTAATAGATTTCCCCAGCCTCACTCATAAAACAACTCTGGAAATGTCTCCAGGGACAGGGTGGGGGAAGTGTGCCCAGTGATCATTAACAGTCAAGTATCCTGGGCAAGAGGGAGGCTATAGCCCTGTCTCCAGGGCCTGCCTAGTGGACGTGAGAGAAAGTGCATACAGGAGCCCCCAGACAGGGCTGAGGGCTGCTTGCATGAGGTAGACCTGAGTGCCAAGTGGGACTGCCAGGCCTGTGTGAAACCCTCCCAGGCAGGGATTTAGAAGCACTGGATCTTGCAGAGGAAGGGGCTAGGAGGAGAAGGAATTTCTGGATTTCCGTCACCACATGGTGGCTTCCTTCTCATGGGAATACCAAGGCTGAATGCCATCTTGAGATCATGGGGTCCACTCTTTTAGCACTCACATGGGGACAACAGGGACCCAGGGACTTGTCCAGGGTCATTCAGCAAGTCAGTGGCTGAGCTGAGCTGGGCTCCAAGAAGAAAAACATAGAAGACTGGCTAGACTGTTGAGTGTTTTTCTCAAACAAGTGAATCCTTTTGTTTCTCTTTGATTGGAACATAAACTGGATTTGAACCCAGGCAATACTTTCTTCTGTTGTGTAGGGGTTATGGGGTAGCAATTCTAAGGTCATTACTGTGGTCTCTCAAAATGGTAAGTTATGGGGCTGTGCTCTGCTGGCGAGGGGGCCAGGGTCTGCGCCCAACCTGGGCATCTGTGTATATCTGGACATGGGGTAAATGCTGGGCTGTAGGGACCATAGAACAGGCAGCACTTTCTGTTGCTTGATGACACCCTGCCTTCATTTTATTTTATTTTAGTCTTTGGGTGGCATTCTTGTACCTCTTCTCCTGAAAAACTGGTCTGTGGAAAGAGTCCATATGAGAGTTGGACACAGATAGGGCCTGCGTTATAATCTCAACTTCATCATTAGCCATGAACATGCTCTACTCCTTGTCCGCAATGGGATTCCTGGTTCCTATTTGTTATGTGGGTGGGAGGGCTATTTTTAGACTGTCTGTGTGTCTAGCAGAGTGCTTGGCACACTGCAGGTGCTCAAGAAGTATGTCTTGAGTGAATGGAAAAGAACAGGTGCCTATGGTTATAGCAACAAGAGGAGGTTGCTGTAACAATAGATCTTATGGGCCAGTATTACATCCCCCCTGCAGTGTACTCTGATGTAAGTAAACAAAGACTTCTTGATCTCTGGGAAGGTCTTCTGGCTCTCAGGCAAAGCTTAACTCAGAGATACAGTTCTGCTGTTCAGGGTCCACAGTACTGTGATGAGCAGGAGTTTAGCTTCCCAGGCTCCTGCCTCTCTGCTCTGGCCATCATTTCTAGTTTGTAGCTGCTCCATCAGGCTGACTGACAGGAAGTTACTTCTTGTTTTTGTTTTATTTTGTTTTGAGTTGTGGTAAAAATACATACAATTTGCCATTTTACCCATTTTTGAGTCTACAATTCAGTGACATTAGATGCACCCACATTCTTGTGTAATCATCACATCATCCATCTCCAGAACTTTTCATTTTCCTAAAGAGAAACTCTGTATCTTTAAAACACAAACTCCTAATTCCCTGTCTCTCTGGGTGACCTCTAATCTACATTCTGTTTCTATGAGTTTGCTTGTTCTAGGTACCTCATAGAAGTGAAATCATATAGCCTTTGTCCTTTTATGACTGGCTTGTTTCACTTAGCATAATGTCTTCAGGGTTTATCAATGCTGTAGCATGTGTCAGAATTGTATTATTATTATTATTATTATTTTGAGTTGGAGTCTCACTCTGTCGCCCAGACTGGAGTGCAGTGGCCGCTCCCGGCCACCACAGCCTCGACCTGCTGGGCTCTGGCGATCCTTCCGCCTCAGGCTTCCGAGTAGCCGGAATGACAGGCGCGTGCTACCACGCCCGGCTGATTTTTTTGATTTATTGTAGAGATGAGGTCTCGCTGCCCAGGCGGGTCTCGAACCCGCGGGCTCAGGCAATCCACTCACCTCAGCCTCCCAATAGTATTTCACTGTGTGTGTGTGTGTGTGTGTGTGTGTGTGTGTGTATGTTTTCTTTATCCATACATGAACCTTTGGGTTATTACCCCCACACCTTCTGGCTATTGTAAATAATGCTGAACTTTGGTGTATACAGATATGTGTTCTATCTATTTATCTATCTGTCATCTATTCATCCATCTATCCATCTATCTATTTTGGGGATATGCCTAGAAGTGGATCTCCTAGATCTGTGGTAGTTCAACATTTAAATTTTTGAGGACCCTCCATTTTATCCCTTATTTTGACTTTCCCAGTGGAAGGGTAGTGCTGCAGGACTGGGTTAGTGTATGATGAGACCACCCATGTCCACGTGGGCCCTCTCCTAAACTAGCTAAGCTAGGGCTGGGGGCTGTGGCTGGACAGAGAAACCCCTGAGGCTGGCACAGGGATCCCTTGGTGGTTTAGCAATCTCCCTATACCCTCAACCCAAGTTTTACACTCATACACTCAGCTCTGGGAAAGGAAATACAAGCTCTGCCCACCATGGATGGAAAGAGATTGTTTTATACTTATCATTAAACAACAATAAAATTCCCTGTACCATGTGCATATACACAAACTCTAAATTTGGTTCAGAAAGGCAACTTAGTAAGTTCCAAAATATTGTGGTTGAATAGATGGGCTTTGGAGCTAGTTAAAATTCTGGTATTGTCACTTACTAGTTGAGGACCTTGGGCAAATCACTGAAACTGTGAGCCTCAGTTTTCACAGCTATAAAATGGAGATCATAGGCTGTGTGAGTCAGAGCGACATTGTATGTGCAGAGCCATGTATAGTCTTGGACAGACAGAGAGCTCTCAGTCCAAGGAACCAGAATTTTCTCCTCATAGGCCAGTGACCACATCTTAAGGGAAGGTAGTAAAGGATGCCTGCCTGCTGGGTTTTGAGCTCTGACCCAGCTCACCTGCTCTAGTTTCAGAGGGCCAGGTGTGGCAGGTGTCAGGCCCTGCCATAAGCCCTATGTGTTACACATTCATCTCTTGATATTCCAGGTCTCAGGGCTGGCAGTGCCCATGGAGAACTCTTACAATGAAAGTTGACCCACAGTGGGGGGATTTATTATCTCTGGTCTCCGGTGCTTCACGGGTTATGTGACATGGTTAATCCTTAATTACACCTAATGTTAAAGGTTAGTCCACCTCTGGGATGTTCCCCAGCTCGAAAGTGCCTACGGAAAATTAGTTCATTCATAAAACAAAGTGTCGAGTTACAGCCCCAAATGGCTTCCCCTACCCCTGGCGGAGATGAGGCTGCTGGGGGTGACTGAGAAGCATCTCCAAGCAAGCTCCTGACTCACCCTTTACCTTGAACAGGGTGTCAAATGAATGTTTCCCTCTGGAAAGATAGAAGTGTGCACAGAAGAAGGCAGAGCTGAAAGGGCTTCCAAAACACTGGATTATCATTCAGATGGACAGAGGTCAATGCAAAGAAGGTGAGACTGCAGACGTTTTATAGTGAAGACTCACTTTGCTTTTCCCCGACTACTGTCCTCCTCCCACCTCTGCCCTCCTGTGTGTGTACAGCCAGTTGGAGACATTGCCATATTGCTGAGAGGTGCTGGGGTCACTGGCTCCACCCTGGGCAATGCCCTGGTGGGCCCAGAAGTCATCACAACCAAGTCCCTAAATTCCAAGGTAGCTTTGCCAGGGCCATACTCTGTTTGTTCTGAGGATGGTTTCTCATCAGTCTCTAACTTACTAAGTCATTCAACAAATATTTACTGGGTCCTCACTGTGTGCCAGGTACTATTCTAGGATCTAGGGATACTTTGCAGTGACCCAAACAGACACAACAAGAAACAAGAATGTCTACCCCTCCAGAGCTTACATTCAAATTGCAGAAGGTACTGACAGAAAATGAGCAAAATGATAGAGCTATAAAGAGGGACATATGCTATGCAGAGAAAGAAGGTGAGGGAGGAAGAGAGGGAATGCTGGCTTGGGTGTGGGTGGCCATTTTTGATAGGGTAGTCAAGGAAGGTCTTACTAAAAACCTGATAGCAGTGCCACTAACATAAGGAAGTGCAGGAATGAGCCATGAAGAAATCCGAGAGAACAGGTGCTTTAGGCAGGGTGAACAGCAAGTGCAAAGACTGAAGTCATAGGATGCCAGGTGTGTTTGAAGATCAGCAAGGAGGCCATGTGACTGGATGGGAGATATCAAGAGGAAGAGTAGTAAGAGATGAGATCAGGAAAAGCACATGCCATGTGTTGGTCTCTGTGCCCCTAGTCCTGTGCTCAGCGTTTCCTGGTCTGGACCTTGGGTATGGCACATCTGCCACAGGCTTTAAAGGAGGGGTCAGTCAACTACAGCCCTCAGGTCAAATCTGTCCAGCTGCCTGTTTTTGTCAATAAAGTTTAATTGGAACACATTCACTCATCTATTTACATATTACTTATGGCTGCTTGTAAGTTACAAGGGCAGAGCTGACTAGCTGTGACAGTGACCAGATTGGCTGAAAAACCTAGAATATTTATCTATCTGGTTGTTTATAGAAAAAGTTTATTGATTCATGTTTTAAGGCATGAGCTTTGGAGTTAGGTCACATTGGTTCAAACTTTTACTCATTTATCATCTAGGTGACTTCGAGCAATTTATTAAAATTCTCTGAACTTTATTCTCCCATCCGTAAAATGTTGATAATATCTATTTTAAAGGGTTTGTGAGATTAAATTAAATAACTAATATAAATGCACATGGCACCTGATCCAAATATTCTGTTCGGAGGCAGTTTTAGGTGCCTAGTCTTGAATTCACATGGGTGGGTTCTTGGCTTTGTTGAGTGATCTTGGCAGAAGTCTTTATTGGCCTTAGTCTCAGATTACCTGTCTGTTAAATGGGAATAATTACTTAGGAAACTAAAATGAGATCAGGCCTATGGCTCACAGGAAGCACATGTTCAGTGGAAGTTGTGTTTTACAATCATCAACCTTAACTCTCTGCCATCTCCTGTGTGCAGGGCATCTGCAGACTCTCTAGGATTTGGGGGGAGAATCCAACATCTGTCTCTGCTGCTGCCGTGTCACCCAGCCCCCAGCACATCTTCCAGATGACAATGCCTGGAAGGAGGTGGGTATTAAAAGATCTCCCCATCCCACAGTTGGCACCTGGCCTAAACCCACTGCTACCTGAAAGGATGCCAACCTGTCCACATTTGAATTTGCAAATTATCTCTTGTTTACTATGAAAGGATCCACAAAGCTGCAGCTTGTCCCCAGTTTTTATGAGGCTGCAATAAGTTCTACTGGGGAAGGTCTGCCTCTGCAAAACCCAATTCGTGTATTTATTTATTAAGCTGCTTTATCAGCAGGTAAGAAGAATAAGAGGATCATTAGAGGATTTTGCTCACTGGACTGGGTTTGAGTATTTGCTGATTTTGGGGGTGGATGTGGCAAATGGGAAGAGTTTGGAGAGTGGGTTGGAGGTGTGGGATTGGAAAACATCGACTTGGTTAGAGGGCTCTGTCACATTGCTCGACTGTGATGACAATCCAATTGAGTTACGTTGCATTTAAAAAGAGAAAAAAGTGATGAGAGTTCAGTGCTTGCAATGCAGATGCCCACATGGATTTATGTCTACAGTGCCTGCACCCTGTGCGCGGGAGGCAGCGAACTTGAAAGTCGTGGAACTGAAAAGAACATATGTCTGTCTCAAGTGCCAGAGGAAATTGTAGCACTGGTGAGGAGGAGAAGGGTACAGATTTGGAGAGGGAAAGGAAATATGCTCCTCGTTCCACTGTAATGTTTATACCCAGGTCCTCATGTCTTCTCACACATAAGAAGCAGCCACAAAACCGACAGGCAAACAAATGTCAAGTGGAGTTGATGGCTTCTTCCAGAGCAGTCGGCTTCATTGAATTCTGGATTGTAAAAGATTCTGGAGGATGGAGCTTTGGCCTTCTGTCAGTCCTGTGCCGTGGGTTTCTGAGTTCCTTGGGATCTTATGAGAAAGAAGTGATGACTGGCACTGAGACAGGTCGACATAGAGATGGGGCTGTCCTTCACTGTGGAACCACCTGGGCTTAAAAGGATTCCAGCACAAATCTCCAAGCCAAGTGGTTGCAGTCTTTTGAAAGCCAGAGAATTGTCTAAAATTTTTCTGTACTCAGGGACCCCTTAAGATCACACTTATCTTTTGGGTGAGGTATCATTTTTAAGGCTTGGCTACCACCCTCTAACTTTAATTCCACGTGCCTATATATGTGAATAGATGGTGTCTCAATTAAGAAAGAAATAATAGGTTGAGATCACATTCTAAAAAATCTTCATGAAAGCAAGTAACTAGCTTGACTTCATTTTCCACATTTTGCTGGGTTGTTTTGACATTATCAGACATAGCCTAAGACTTGAAGCACATTTGGTCTTTGCCAATACAACTCAGCAGAGAGAATCGGAGACTCACACCTCCTTCTGATTCATCTCTCTCTCTCAGGGCACCCTTGACGACATGGGACCTCAACCCAGACCCCAGAACAAGCTGGAAATGTTCCACCATGGCCCTTGGCTTGAAACTGCAACCACAAACTTTTCTTTTTTAAGTTGGAGTCTTACTTCGTCACCCAGGCTGGAGTGCAGTGGCATGCTCACGGTCACACCAGCGTCGATCTGCTGGGCTTAAGTGATCCTTCCTCCTCAGCCTTCCAAGTAGCTGGAACTACAGGCCTGTGCTACCATGCCTGGCTAATTTTCTTTTTTTTAATTTATTGTAGAGATGAGGTCTAACCAAGTTACCCAGGCTGCCCTTGAACCCATGAGTTTAGGCAATCCCCTCACCTTGGTCTCCCAAAATGCTGGGATTACAGACTTGAGCCACCACAGCCCGCCCAAACTTTTAACATAAACATTGACTGAGCCGTTTATGCTTAACTCCCTCTGCCTCAGTTTTTTCATCTGCAGAATGGACATAATGTTTTCTCCACCTAAAGCCCCTAAAGGAGAGGATGGGATGCATTTGGGAAGCAGTTGGAGGGGCTGGGTAGAACAGCTGTTGACAAGAAATAGAACTCGGGGGCCACTCAGCTATTGTTTGCTGCACCTTCTTCATTCTACAGGTAAAGCATCATCAACATCTGGTTCTCCTGTTTGAATCTCCCTTCTGTTCAGAAGGGAGTTCAGCTTGTTGGCAATGCTGGGCCTGAGAACCTGAGGCCGGGGTCTGAATTGCCACAGTAGGGGCACCTCTGTGGGCTGGCTCTTGGCCCCAACTACTTCGCCTTAGTTCCCTGGTTTACTTGGTTCACTGGGTTAGGAGTCACAACTACCTGTAAGGGTGACATTGCATTTCTATGAAATCCCATTTCACAGATTGGGAGACTGACAATCAGCTTCTCCTTTAGCATCAATAGAAGCTGAACTATAACAGCCCCAATAGCTTAAAAAAAAATTATTTTACAATCAACTGAAGAAAATTCATCCAGCTGTCTGGGGAGAAGGAAAAGCAGGCATGGGGAGCAGACGTTCAAAGACTTGCATTGTGGGAGGAAAGCACCATGTCCTTCCATATCCAGTGCAGTGCGTTGAATGGTACCCCCCCACACACACCCCAGGTTCGTGTCCATCCAGCACCTCAGAATCTGACCTTCTTTAGAAATAGAATCTTTGCAGATGTAATTAATGAAGGATCTTGAGACGAAATCATTCTGGATTAAGGGAGCCCTAAATCCAACAACTTTTCTGATTTTAAACACAATGTAAGTCAAGTGGATTGTCATCACAACCAAGCAGTGTGAGAATCTTCTAACAAAGTCAATGTTTTCTAATTCCACACCTCCATCACACTCCCCTAACTCTTTCCACTTGCCTTGCTTACCCCCCAAATCAGCAAATGCTCAAACCCCGCTCAGAGGGGCATATTTCTTTCCACCTCTCCAAATCTGTACGCTTCTCCTTCTCACTGATGCTGCAGCTTCCTCTGGCACTTGAGACAGACATATGTTCTTTTCAGTTCCATGACTTTTGAGTTCACTGCCTCTCATGCACAGGGCCCGGGCACTGCAAACATAAATCCATGTGGGCATCTGCATTGCAACCACTGGAGAGGGCACAGTGACACAGAGGGAAGAAGACCATGTGAGGATGGAGGCCTGAAGCTCCCAGAAGCTGGATTCTGCCCTAGAAGCTTTGGAAGGAGCACGATCCTGCTGACACCTTGATTGTGGACTTCTGGCCTCCAGAACTATGATAGAATAAATTTCTGTTGTTTTAAGGCACCACATTTGTGGTAATTGGTTACAGCAGCCCAGGGAAACAAATCCATCCTGCAGTTCTTTGGGTGAGCTGGTTATATTTGGTAACCAGAAATAAAGCCAGGTGAGAACACGTGCTCAATGTGCTTACAGTGTTGACTGCATGAAGGAAAAAGTTAAATCTCATTTGTTAAACAAAATGTAGGCATTGCCTTGGTCTTTCCTTGGAGCGTGCCTGAGAGATGGGATTCCCGAGTCTGCAGGAGTCGGCAGTATGAGGTATGGGATTGGGGAATGATATAAGATGATATGATTTATTGCTTTGTTAAGCAATGTTTTTAGCCATGGATCTTGCTTTCACACTTAAAATATTGCCGACATAACAGACGGGCCAAGGAAATCTGAACACACAGTGAGTATCTCTGGTAAAGAGAGACCAAGCATGGCTGATGTTTCTATTGGGATTGTGAGAAGTAAGTGGTTTGAAGACTCATTATGGAAAACTGCACAGGATGACCAGGTGACATTACTAATACTTTTGTGAGATTGAGGCATGAGGAAGTATGTTGGTTGAGCCTTATCTCCAAGGGACTGATAAAGAGAGTTCTTTAAACTGACACAACCTCTGGGATCCTCGAATCCCAACAGGTAAGTGGGAAGTCGTGTAATAAGCATTGCTGTGACACCTGAGAGCCCCAGGAAGTGTTGGACACTAACTGTGAGGCCAGATTTTGAAAAGGACAAATGATATGATAGATGAACAAGAACGAGCCAAGAGCAAATTACGGCAATTCAGCAGGGAGACGACTAAAGCAAAAACTGGAATCTTGGCAACAGTTGTCCTTAAATACCTAGCTGTCCATATGTGAGTGCTTGTGTGTATGTGTGTCGTATTTATATTTTATAGAGATTCCAAAATAATAGCTACAAGATTTTATTAATGGCTCCAGAAAAGTTAGAAATGACACATCTATATCCAAAAGGACATGTAAATTTCTGACCTGGGCCCAAGTATGGCTGAGATGACTAACACTCTAGGAGTCAGTGATCTGTCACTGGGGAGGGAAGAAACAGACCAGCTAGTGTGGGGGAAGGGGAGGGGTGAGCATTTCAGAGTGAGGGGCTCCTGGGCTCCATCCTCTCTCAGCAGAGGAGAGAACCACACACTCAGGCCCGTCTCTTTCTCTGTTAGTGTCGAGGGAGCTGGTCTTCCCATCAGGCTCTCTGTCTGTGCCCAAATCACAGAGGCTGATAATTATTCAAGTAGATGGAAATGCAAATATGATTCATAATGAAAGATCGACTCTCATCTACTGAGGGAGACCATATAGAGCAGGGGCTCAGAGCTTGCTCTCTGGCGTTTAAAGCCTGAGTTCAAGTCCTACCTCCAGCTGTATGACCTTGGGCATGTTACCTAATCTCATCTGCAAAAGAAGTCGATTCTAGTACTACTAGAGGCAAGAGCTAAATGGAATGATCTGTGTGAAACAGATTAGTGCCTGGCACATAATAAAACCTGAGTAGATGTAGGCTGTTGTTTTCACACAACTTACTCTGAGCTTACTATGTCGACCTACATTGTCCCTTTTGAACTGCATGATGGCATCAGGTTGGGGAGGCAGCTGATCTTCTCCATTTCATATATGAGGACACGGAGGCTCAGAAGACTTGAGTAATTTTTCTAAGGTTTCCTGCCTGGTGAGTGGCAGGGTCAGGATTTGAACTTAAGACTTTGAGCCTCCAACTGTTCTATGACACTGGATCAGAGAACAATATCACCTTGGCTCAGATCAAATCAAAGAGACACAGAGCAGTACAAGTCTCTGTCCCTCTCACGAGTGAGTGACCTCGCTATCTTATAGGCCCTGGGAAGGGCCACACTCCTGGGGGGGCACCCTCTCAGTCCAACAGTTTCTGTCTTCTGCTTTCTGGACTCACTGTTTAATCTTAATTACCATTTGGATGTTAATGAGAAACAATGCCGATATCTCCAACACACACACACACGCACATGTGCACACACTAAACTACCCTCAAATGCTCTGCCTGATCTTGCTCCTTGTTTTGACAAGCTCTGCATTGAGTTTCGATGGATTCCCCAAAGCTGCACACGTCCAAGATTATGCAATGATTGAAGGTGGTTTGTCAGGGCTGACAAGTGACAAACTATCCACATCCAGAGCCCTGCTTCTTGGGAGGAAGGAAACTGTGCCAAGATGACTCCTGTGCCCCTTCCTTTCTCATGCCACCATCTCCCCCCACTTCCTAGGTAGGTCCTGAAGTATCCCTGCATCTCTTAGGCTCCCTCCGCTTTGATTTTTTCTGTCTAGGGATAGAGAGTCAGGTCATTCCAAGAAGGTGGGTAGATCATTCCATAACTCCTTTGGTTACCTTCACAGTTTTCTTTCTCTTTTGTTTTCCTGAGTTTTGGTTCTAAAATCCATGACAGCTGTCCAGAGCTGCTCAAATCTCTTTAGTTGGGTCTATTTCTCATATCTACCTCAAGGTAACCCCCCTTTCTATCTCCCACTCCTCAGTGGCTTCCTCCTTTGGAGGGTGGTTTAGGCTCTCATATTCTTCTCCTCATCCTCTCCGCTTTTCCCCATCCTCCTCCTTCCCTTCTCATGAATAACCTCAGCATGCCAGACACAAACTTTCTTCATTTTGATGGTGGCAGTTCTGAGTATGCTGACTGCCTCTCCCCAGTTCCTCTCCATTGCTGGGTAGAGGACTTGGAGTAGAAGGCTTTCTACCTGCTCCCACAGTGGTGGTGACAGACCATGGGCTGGAGTCAGGCTTGCCAAGAGTGGAGAGGTTGCCTGTGTGCAGAGGGAGGATGGGGAAGTAGATCTGAGAAGGTGAAAGGTGAGGGTGAATGGAGACTCCTGGGGACTTTACTAGCACTGACACTGAGTGGGCTGATGGGAAGCCAAGAGCTGTTGGCTCCTTGCTTTGTGTTTTTGGGACTGACTCCTATAAGACTTGCGATGGACCTTGTTGGCAGCTGTCTGGGAGCACAGTCACAGGGGCGCTCAACAATGGTGCTCTCCATAGGAAAAGAAAAGCGCTGCTTCACCTGCAATACCTCCCGGAAGTTGACAGGTCTGATCAGGTTGGTCCCCAGGAAGTGGGTACACACAGGAATAAGGCAAAACCAGTGGTTCTCAGCTCTGGTTGTACACATTCCAATCACCTTGTAAAGTGTCCTAGGTCTGCACTCCACTTGGGCCCGGCTGCCTCTCCATCAGCTCAGTTGAGCTGACTGCGGTACCAGGCTTGAGGACCATGGCCAGGTTATGCTTCTCAGGCTGGGTCACAGACATGTTGTTACAGTTTAGTGTCTCTTACTTTAGGGTAGATCCCACGTGGCTGGTGGAAGGCCCTAATCTCAACTATACAGGACGTCACTTGGTGATGTGAGAGCCACTAGACCCTACTAGGGTAGGGCTGGGGAAGACAGGGAGAAGAACAGGATGGGAGGACTTTGTGAAGAAGGCAGCACAGACTATTCCCTTCCAACAAACTGGGACAGCCCAATACCTGCTCTCAGGGACCTCTGAACCAGTCTCTGTTGTCTCTGTGGCTGACTGTGATCAGGATCTTCAGAGTCTTCATCACCTGCTTCCTGAAAGGCAAGTTCTGAAGATGACTCCACTTTAAGTGGCTTTTCTAATCATGGAAACTCTCCCCCGCCTCCCATTTTTCAAAATAGCAGCATCTCAATGAGCATTGTTGTAGGTATTTTTTTTTCCTCATTGTAAGTATTTTTATCCCCATTTCACAGTTAGGGAAGCCAGAAGTTTGACAAAATGGATAATGTCATGTGCCAGGAAAAGGCAGAGCTGAGACTTGACCCTCCATCTCCCAGCAGAGTCTTTGTGGGCCTGCCCTGTACTGTGTCCCTGCCCGCTGGAGGTGGTTTCTTCATATCCATACCACAAAGGACTCCTAGTGCCATCTGGGTGATATTATTCTGGGTGATCTTGGACAAGTTTTTTTTTTCTCAGAGCCTTGGTTTTTTTTTTGTTGTTGTTTTTTGGTAAAACCCTGAGAGGGTCACATTCCTTAAGGATTCTATAAAAGCTGACATGTTAAAGATAATATAGTTGTTAGGGTCATAGAAGATAAGGATTGTGAAAGTACTCTTAAGACGAGAATGCCTCCTTCAAATGTGAGTCCTGTTTCATTCTTTAACAACCCCATTTTGAAAACACTTGGAGCAGAGCCACATATACCTTGTTTACTACTGTATACAGGTGGCATATCCATATACACTGTATACAGACCGCATCTTTGCTTGCCACTGTATACACTGCATAAAGTTTTTCAGTAAAGGATTGTTAAGTAACTGTTTAGTATTGAAGTATAACACAGATAGAGTTGTGTGCAAATCACAGTGACTAGCTCGGTGGAATTTTCAAAGTGAACATGGACCCATGGAACTCCCCTGGGTGGTTGCCCATGTAACCATCATCTGAAACAAGATGGAGAACACATCCTATATCCTTCACAGCCCCTCCTTGACATTATCCCTGATTACTACCTACTATCTGGACTTCTAACCTCACAGGTTGGTTTTGCCTGGTTTTGAGCTTTATTTAAATAGAATCTTGTAGTATGTGCTTTTGCATTTGGCTTACTTTTGTTTAACTTTATTTCTATGAGATTCATCCATGGCATAGTGTATAGTTTTCTATTGTTCATTGTTATTACCATATGTATTCCATTGTATAGATACAACTCAGTGTGTGTATTCATTCCTTTGTTGATGTCAATTAGACGGTTTCCAGTCTACTTGGAATAAGGCTGCAGTGAACATTCTGGTATTTTTTTTTAGCATATATGTATATGTCTTGGTTGAGTATACCTAAGAGTAGGATTGCTTGGTTACAAGATTATGTGTATGTCCACCTTTAAAAATTGTACTAGTTGATATTCCTATCAGCAATGTAGGATAAAGAGTTCCAGCTGTTCCATATCCTTGCCAAGACTTGGTATTTTCTTTCTCTTTGTCCCTCTCCCTCTCTTTCCCACTCTCTCTTTCCTGGTGTGTGTTCAGTGGTATATCATCATGATTTTAACATGTATTTCTTTGATAGTTATTTATGTTGAACACTTTTATTAGTACTGGTCATTTGGACACTCTTTTTTGTGAAGTGCCTGTTTTGTGAAATGCCTTTTTCTATTGTTACTGATATCTTTTTTATTGAGTTCTAGGGGTTCTTTCTATATTCTGGTATGAGTCTCTTAGGCTTAACACTTTCTTTATGGTGTCTTTGTTGAACATAAATTCTTAATTTTTTGTGTAATTAAATGTTAATGGAAACTAATAATGGCAAAAGGCTGTGAATCATAATAGGAATTATTTCCTTTTGAATATTATTTCCTACATTTATCGTTTTTTATTTTTTAATTGTGGAGAAAATCTTAATTTTAATAAAGTACAATTTATCAATCTTTTCCTTATGATTATTGCTTATTGCATTCTGTTAAAGAAATCTTTTACTATCCCAAGGCTATGAGGATATTCTCTTATGTTATTTTATAGGTACTTCATTGTTTAATGTTCACACTTAAGTCTATGTTCCAGTTGGAATTGACGTTTATGTATGCTGTGAGATCAGGGTCACCATTAGCTTCTTTTCCTTGTAGATGTTAGTTTTGCCCTGCAGTAGATAGGAACCATTTTTCCTCCATGCACTGCAGATGCTCCTTTGTTGTAAATCGAGTAACTGTACATGTGAGCATCTGTTTCTGCACTCTGTTCTATTGGCTCAGTTAATATTTCAGGGATGAATGGTGGCTGGCCTTGGTCTCACCACACTCCCAAGGAAGATGGAGATGCTAGACTTCTGCTTTCTGAGGAGATCCTTTGCTTCTTCTGCTGAATCACTTGGTCTATCTCTTTTCTTTTCTGACTTCTTCCCATAGACACAACTAAGTGACTGACAAAATTAGTTAATAAGTAGTAAAACCTTATATATATTTACTATGTGCTAGGTTCTGTTCTAGCTCATTTAATCTTTACACAAAGCCATGATGTAGCTACTATTACTTCCATTTTCCTGATGAGAAAACTGGGGCACTTGAGGCCACACAGGTGGTCAGTGCTAGAGCTGAAGTTTGAACCCAGAGATTCTGCTTTGTATTTCATGTTCTTAAGCACGACGCTATGCTTTCCTTCAGCCAATGGCAGGACATGGAACAGTGGAGGGTAAGTCACCCTGACTCAGGAGCAAAGACATCTGAGTTCTAATTGTGGCTTTTATACCTATTGGCTGGGAGGTTTTGAACATGTTGATTAATACCTTTGAATCCATTTCCTCAACTGAAAGCAAGAGAATAAAATGATACTTGAGGTTCTTTTCAGCTCTGTTATTTTACAATATTATCTATCTGGAAGATTCCTAGAGATACCATAGTCATTTTGGAGATGGAAAAAGTGTATGGTGAGGACCAAGGTTGAGGCACAGACGGAGGATACGCCAAGAGAGGAGTGAGAGTGGGGCTGGGGTCTCTTTGGGGGAAGGAGGGTGGAGGAGGGAGAGGGAACAGGAGAGGATGGGCCTGGCCTTCCAACCTTCTCTCTCTCCATCTGAGTACCCTCTTCCTGGACCCTTGGAGCCAGCCTATCATGTTACATGCTAGAGGAGGGTGATTTCTAAGGTGTTAAGTTTTCTAATTGACTCCCCTTCTGGGAATTAGTTTGAGAGTAGTCCTATTTATATCCAAGGCCATGGTTCCTGTGTGAGCCTCCAGGGAGACAGTTTCTCTGTCCAGAGCTGGCTAATTTTTCACCTACCATGTCCATTCAGTGCTGGTGAGAATCACATCAGATTTTTCCACATGGACACTAAGAGTCCATGGGAGGCAGTTGTGTGACCTTGGGAGCCCTCATAGCCCAAGGCAGGGGGCTGGGAAGAGCTTTTATTATTAACTCACTAACAGGGACATGGGGGGGTGGAGTTAAAAAATAACTTAGAAATTTCATGCAAGTAATAGATTTTTTTTTAGAAAATTCAGATAAATGAAAAGAAGGAAACAAAGAGCCATCTGTAATTCCTTAAGCCACACATAACCATGAACAACATTTTTGAGTAATCCTCCTTAGAATTTCTTTAGGTCTCTCTGTATGTATAATATGTGTGTTTATAAATATACTTATATAACATGTATACACACACACACACACACATACACACACACATGGATTCCACTCTTCTGTAGCTAGATTTTTAAATTTCACAATCTTTCATAAGCCTTTCCCATGTCATACAACATATTTTATCTTTTTTTTTTGAGTTGGAGTCTCACTCTGTCGCCCAGACTGGAGTGCAGTG
>NW_007172736.1:530739-537385 GCF_000164805.1 Carlito syrichta | reverse complement strand
AGGCAATCTACTCACCTCAGCCTCCCAAAGGCGCAGGATTACAGGCTGAGCCACCGAGTCCGGCTATTTTTTCATTTTTAATAGCTACATAACAAACCACAGGAGATTGCTCACTATGTTTATTGTTAAACTCAGTGAATATCCTTGTTCATAGAACACATTTCTGATGATTTCCTACAGAAATTTTAGAAATGAATATGCTCCAGTAGTTTTATGAAGGACAATAAAGTTCTTAATATTGTCTTTGTTATTATCATACACATTTTTATAAGACCAATAACGTTAATAACTACACTGAAATCCAACGCCTTCTACATTACCAACACGACCATTAGATATTGCATTTACTTTTCCAGTGAGGTTTATAGGTATTAGGCTTACTTTTCCCCATTTTTAACAGCCGTGTGTACTGAGGCCGTTTGGGGTTAAATGACTTATTACCCAGGGCCATGAAGCAAGGCTGTGTTGCTCTTCACTCTGTGTACTCCCCTGCTCCTGCAGGGTGTTTGGGGTCCGCCTAGGACGACACCTGGCTCTCCAATGTGCAGATAGGAGACTGGTGCTAACACATGGCTGGGAGACTGGCATCTTCCAAAGGAGAAGCCAGATAACTCATATCCCAGGCTCTGCAAGAAAAGGTGGGCTGAGCTTCAGAGCAGCCTTCCTGGAGCTGAGCAGGGAAGGATGGGGACCAGGAGACACAGGAGCAGAGACAGCACGCCAAGGCAGTGGGCACAGCACGAGTGGAGGGCGAAGTCAAGGAAGCCTGACACTCCTCCCTCCACTCGTAGCTCTCCCCCCAGGCTGAATTCAGCTTACCCGAGGCCTGTTCTAGCACCTTCTCCAGATACTGACAGTGAATATGCACTGTGTTACAGGGAACCGTGGTAATCATGAGAATTTAATTTTCTTTTAAGCAGCCATATATGTTTAAATAATTTCATTATATAGATAGATATGGTTTTCTGATTTCTTTTTTTCTCAAAATGGTAATATCCTTTTAGTCTGATCTTAAGAATGGTATCAATTTGTTTGTAAGACATGAAATTTTACATCAATACAGACAAGCATAAAGACAAAAGCAGCTGGGCACAGTGACTCACACCTGTAATCCCAGCACTTTGGGAGACTGAGGCGAGGGGTTTGAGACCAACCTGGGCAACTTGGCGAGACTTCATCTCTATAATAAATCAAACAAATTAGCTAGATGTGGTGGTGCGCACCTGAAGTTCCAGCTACTTGGAAGGCTGTGGCACAAGGATTACCTGAGTCCAGCAGATTGAGGCCATGGTGGGTGTGAGTGTGCCACTGCACTCCAGCTTGCATGATAGAATGAGACTCCAACTCAAAACAAACAAACAGACAAAAACAAAAGCAGAATCCTCCCACCTGGAGAGGACTACTCATAGGGTGCCAGTGGCCAGCTCTCCAGTGTGGGGGGTTTTGCTCTGTGATCTCACATAAATGTGCTCTTCCATTGTGTTTTCCTCCCTTGGACATATTCCCCTGTCATTACATATGGATTTCCGTTATTATTTTTATTTATGTTTGCAGAGTCTGACTCACAATAATTCAAAATGGTTAAAATCTTGGCATATAAAATGTTCATTAAAGTATGCAGAAGTTGGGGTTTGACTCTCCTGGATGAGGCTCTTTAAACTCCTCAAAATGACATGGACTTTGTAATCCAGGGTGGTCTGCCAACAGGGGATTTTCCGTTCACATATTTATGTTTCTTTTATGCAAATATTCAAACTTTTAAAAGTAGGGGCAATAATTCAATAAATTCTCAAATACCCATCAATTAGATTCAGCAATTATCAAAGTTTTGGCCCATTTGCTCTGTCTACCTCTTTTTTATTTTATTATTTTGTATTTTGCTGAAAGATTTTAAAACACATCCTGTTATTTTGTCATTTAACTTCTGAATCCTTTAGTATGAATCTCTGGGGGAAAGAAAGGTATTTTCTTGTGCAGCCATAATGCCAGTACACACCTAATAAAACTGACCTTGGTTTCCTTGGGGTTATGAGGTCTACCATCAGATTTCTCTATGCTTTTTTGCAGTTGTTTTGTTTGAATGAGGAATCAAACAGGGAGAATATATTTTATTTGGTGGTTATGTTAAGTTTGTTTTCCAGAGAAATCTCCAAATCATATTAACTTACATAGTGAGATAGTAGCTCATGAATTTTGACAATAAATCAGCCCTTCCAATTACATCAAGAGAAAGGTCTCAGCTTGCGGGGATTATTTTTTAGCACCTCAATAGGGCACTTCTAATATCTCTTTTGCTTTTTATTTTTAAAAATAATTTTCTTTCTTATTCTTAAGTCAGTAGCCTTCAGGCTCACAGTCTTAAACATGCAATTTTATCAAGCTGAATTTTAATAACATTATTTTCTTTCCATTGTGATTACTAATATTGCTTTATTTTTATTCATGGTAACTGACACTAATATGCCATTTAGGATAGTATTGTTTTTTCTTTTAAGAACGTATATTTATTTAATTAATCCATTTTATTTAATTAAAATGGATTAATTTAAAGAAAAACAATGGAATAGGTGACATGAAAATATAGCATCTCTTCTAGAACGTGTTTGAGAATGGAAGGGAACTTTAGTCAGTTCTCTTTAGAAGGGCAATTTTCCCTACTAAAAATAATGCTGTAATGAATAATCTTATACATATGCTTTGTGCTCTTGTTTGATTATTTTCTTAGAAGTTGAATTGCTGATTTTAAAGGATATGACTATCGTAAAAAGCCATAGTGTGTTAATCAGAGTAGGCCGAAATTTATTTAATTTGTTTTCTGTTTTATTTTTCGCTGACTCAAGGTTGTGTTGGGAACATCAGTGGTTGTACTGTAATGCCCTTGGGTTCCTGCACTTTTCCTATCTGTCCCCAGGCAGTGATAGTGGGACTTTTGTGCCTACTTATCATAGTGTTTCTGTCTCACCCTTTTTAGTAAGCTGTACCTTCCCCCTTCTCCCACTTCTTTAATATGTTACTTCTCAAGTATGATGATCTGGGAAACAGATAAACAAGTTTGTTCAGACTGCACCTCAATTAAATGTAAGTTGGTCCTGAGTGAGGGTTTAGTGGGACAAACACGAGGCAGGTTTATAAGAAGTTCCTCTCCCTCCATCCTACTTCCTTCTCACTCTTTTCTACTTCATAGCTCTAGGGCTATTTGAAGGGTGGCACTTGATTATGATGGCAGATATTGCTGCTTACACTGGGTAAAGTGATAACTGAGAGTGCCTCAGGCCCCTTGCATCCCCAAAGAGACGTCAGGAAGCAACATGGACTTGCCTGAGTGCCTCCCTCTATTCTTACAGCATTTTGATGCAGGTAGAATCAGCATTATGACTTTTGATTTGTGGAGGAGAGATCTGTGGTTCAGAGAGGTGATTTTCCAAAAGGCACACAGCTGGCTGACAGCAGAGTGGTGACTCAAAGCATCTGATTTGCTTGCTTGCTTGCTCTTAGCCTGGACCACATGCTCCTGGAGGTTTCTAAAGAGTGAGTGTCTGTCGCAGGAATGGTGTTAGAAGGAGAAAGATTCCTCTAATAACAAAGAATCATAGTATCAGGGCATTTGCACTTCCTGGAAGGGACCAGAGTGTGGACAAGATCCAGCGGGTTGGACTGAGCTGGATAGGCAGATCCAGGGAGTGCTCCTGAGAAGGGCAAGGCTCTCACATGGCTCAAGATGTCCTCAGCCAAAAGGCCAGCTGGGCAGGAGAGGGGCCAAGAATGCAAAGTCCTCATTAGCTTGGCCTCCGGGCTGTGGAAGGAGGAGAAGGGCCCCAGGAGTCCCTGTGCTGGGCTCTGGGACCTTCATTGTGCTATGAGTCATGGGCCAGAAACCGCCCCCCACCATCTGTGAGTCTCAGTTGAGAAGAAGGGCCTGGATCTGGATTGGGGCCTTCCAACTGTGATCCTGGGAAGGCCAACCCCCCTCTACCCCTCTCTGGGCACTGTGATATTTAAAGCAACTTTGGGTCTTTTCTCTATCACTTTCTTTTTTGTTTGTTTTTGGTTAATTCTTAAGATTTAATTAGAAGAATTCGGATGCGAACATTTTTCTAAACAACTGAGCAAAATAATGTTATGTGTTCAACTCTATTCTCCTCCTGTGTTTCTAGTTCCTTGGGAGGCATCCTTGGATCCTGCCCTGCACAGTTGATTTGTCCATAGTCCTCACTTGCCCTCCACATGGTCATGCTCTCAGATTCCCACTGCCTAAGTAGGATAAAGCCCAAGATGGCAAAGGGTCCAGCCCTTCAGCCTTGACCTTTCTTTGTCTTTCCTGCTCCACTGACCTCTTCTCAATGTCTAACCCCAGGGAACCATTTTTAGGTTTCTGAACACTCTGTGTTCTCTCTTGTCCTCAAGCCTATGCCCAGACTGTCCCATCTACTTGGACTGCTCTTTCTGCCCTTTGTCAACTTGGAGCCATCAGACTCATCCAGGAAGACTCAACTAGTAGGTCCTCAGTGAAGCCTCATCCAAGCACCTGCCAAGGAATGAGTGGCTCCTAAGTTCCTATAGCTGCTGCCACACTCCATGACATTATTCTCCCTGGGCTGGGTGCCACACTAGATGGCAGGCTTCTCAGAGTCTAGGATTTAAAATTCACCCCAATCCCAGACATGTAGTGTCTCTAGCAAGCCCAGGCTCAACAAAGACTTGTAGAGGGAACAATTGTATTTCCTGCTTCAGTTGGCCCTATGCCAGATACAGTGAGTTGGACCTTGCCACTTGGATCCTGTGGACATTTAGAACCTACCATTTTTGATTCCTAGAATTCTCTGACTGCAGCTTAATAAACACAAACAGTGAGACGGGAACAAGATGGCGACAGCATAGGTGAACTCTGAACGTGAGTTCCCAAAAAGACTCTTACTTCTCTTCCCCCATCCCCCAGCCCACCACCAGCCGTGCTGGTCCGAGGCCTAGGGACCTTTGGTCCCACGCAGGGCCAGATATTGTGGACCCCTGCTGCTGCTGTTCCACTGTGTGCATGGGAGTCTCGGGTTCCTAGCTCCTCCTAGCTCCCTCCCTGGCTACATCGTCTCCAGCCTAGCACCCAGCACCAAGCCGACGGTCACTCAGGGAGGCTCTGGGCACCCACCCCTCAGAGACACCGGTCCCATTCCTGGCTGAAGTACCCTGTGGGGGGCCCAGGGCCACTCTCACCACTCACCACCTGCCCTTTGGAGCTTTGGAGCTCTGGAGCTCCAGGTCGCCCCTGGCTGAGGCACTCAGTGCAAGACCCCAAGCTGGGGGACCCAGACAAGTGAAGAGAAACATCTGCAAAAACTGCCTCACCATTCTCCAGGCAGAGACTTCCATTGCCCCACCCACCTAGCAACAAATTCTACCTCAGTTCCTATGGCAACAGTGAGAAACAGGAGACAAAGCCCCACCCCTACGTTGCAACAAAAAACAAAGGGGAGAGGCCGGAATTGGAGATCAGAGAAGGGACTTTAGTCTGATCGCTTATTTTGACTTATGATTTTATCATTGTGACTGTTGGTTTTGATCACATTTGTTGTTTGCCATCTGACTTACACTGTTTCTTGATTTTATTGGTCTGTCTCTGTGTAGCTATCAGTACTCTTTAGGGAATTTTTCTTATGTATCTTTCTTCACTTCTTCCCAGCCTTGTGTCTCTTTCTCACCTGATAGTTGGTATGTATATCTATTTTCCCTCTCACTCTTCTCTCTTTCTAACTCCCTATTGACACCACCTTCCTCCATTATTATCCTCTTTTATACCCCTCTTTTAAATCTAGGGACCAAGACTACATACTGCTGAATGGACAGATTGTAAGGCAGAGGGAAATAGGTTCCAGTGTGCTCATACACCTGTTCGTGGATGCTAGAATCAGCATATACATTCTGAACCTCAGCTTCCCTCTCAATTAAACCTCAAAACTGCAAAAAGTACAGATTGCAGCCTATGCTCCAACCTGAAAAGTGAACAAAGCCAGAAAACCCTCATAAGGAAGAACAGGATATTGCAGAAGAGAAATAAAAGCAACCCCACCTTCCCTCAAAAACAGAATTAAAGAAGGGGAGGGAAAGGGGGAGAAAGAGAAAAATCTGCACAAATGAAGAAAAACCAAAAGAAGAGTATGGGTCTCTCCCAGACCACTGGGAGGGCAGACATTGAGAAAACTGACTTTGGAATGCAAACAATGAAGAGCCCCCAGAATGAAGGGTCTCAAACTATAAATGTAGATATCAAGACAATAATGGAGAGATTAAAAGGAATTGAGGAGACACAGGAAGAAACTAGGAAGGAGCTGATATCTGAGATAACAGTAATGAAGAATATTGTGAATGAAATAAATAACAAACTGATAAGCATGGAAAGCAGAATTACTCAAGCAGAAGAAAGAACCTCAGAGCTTGAGGACCAAAATATAGAAATAACTCAAACTCTTAAAAACACAAAAAGTAAGCTCAAAAAGACAGAACAAAACCTTCAAGAGATGAGCGAATACCTCAAGAGGCCTAACCCAAGAGTAATTGGACTTCCTGAGGCAAAAAGAGAGACACTGGAACATACCTTCCATGAGATCATTCAAGAAAATTTCCCTTATCTAATCAGTGATGCAAAAATTCAAAC
>NW_007172736.1:527887-530274 GCF_000164805.1 Carlito syrichta | reverse complement strand
CACTGAAAAGACATAGAATGGCAAAATGGATAAAATATCACCAGGTAACAATATACTGCCTTCAAGAGACTCACTAGAAAGGACATACACAGATTCAAAGTAAGAGGATGGGAAACAAATTTTCAGGCGAATGGAACACAAAAGAAAGGAGGAGTCACAAACCTAATTTCAGACAACATACCATTTAAGCTATCAAAAATTAAAAAAGATACAGAGGGCCACTACATAATGATAAAAGGTTCACTCCATCAACAAGAAATATCTATCCTAAACATATACACACCCAACATAGTTGCGCCAACTTTCATAAAGGAACTTCTAGGAAAACTAAAGAAAGATATTGACTCTAACACCATCATAACTGGGGACTTTAATACCCCACTCACAACCCTAGACAGATCATCAGAACAAAAAATCAGCAAGGAGATCCAGAACCTCAATGTGACTCTGGACCAAATGGATTTAATCGATACCTACAGAGCACTCCATCCAAAGACCACAGAATACACATTCTACTCATCATCACATGGAACATATTCTAAGATCAACCACATAATTGGACATAAATCAAGCATAAGCAAATTTAAAAGGATCGAAATTCTACCATGCACCTTCTCGGACCACAGTGGAATAAAAATAAACATTGACACCAACAAGGTCCCCCCAAACCCACAAAGACATGGACACTAAACAGCATGATCCTAAACAACTCCTGGGTCAATGATGAAATCAAAACAGAGATCAAAAGATACCTGGAAACAAATGAAAATGAAGAAACATCTTACCAAAATCTCTGGGACACCTTAAAAGCTGTAGTAAGAGGGGAATTTATATACCTACAAACACACATGAAGAAAATGGAATGAACACAAATTAACAGCCTAACAAGCCATCTAAGGAAGCTGGAAAAGCATGACCACAAAAACCTGAATTTCAGCAGAAGAATCCAGATCACCAAAATAAAAGCCCAAATCCAGGACATAGAAGACAAAAAGATAATACAAAAAATCAATGAAACAAAAAGCTGGTTCTTTGAAAGGATAAACAAGATCGATGATCCCCTAGCTAGACTGACCAAGAAAAAACGAGAAAAGAACCAAATAAGCACAATCAGAAGCACAAAAGATGAAGTCACATCTGAACCTGAAGAAATACAAAAGATCATTAGAGACTACTACGTACACTTGTATGGAAACAAACTTGAAAACCTTAAGGAAATGGAGGACTTTCTGACATCACACAACCTACCTAGGTTGGAGCAAGAAGAAATTGAGACCCTAAATAGACCAATAGCAATCAAGGAAATTGACTACATTATAAGAAAACTACCTACAAAAAAAAGCCCTGGTCCAGATGGCTTTCCAGCAGAATTCTACAAGACATTTAAGGAGGAGATGATCCCAATCCTACTGAAGGTATTCCAGGAAATTGAAAAAGATGGAACTCTCCCCAAATCATTTTACGAAGCCAACATCACATTGATACCCAAGCCAGGTAAAGATCCAACAAAGAAAGAGAACTACAGGCCGATATCTTTGATGAACATAGATGCTAAAATTCTCAACAAGATCCTAGCAAACCGGATTCAATAATACATCTCAAAAATCATCCACCATGACCAAGTAGGCTTCATTCCTGAGATGCAAGGCTGGTTCAACATTCGTAAAACCATAAATGTAATTAAATACATCAACAGATGTCAAAACAAAAACCACATGATTATATCATAAGTTGCAGAAAAAGCTTTTGATAAAATCCAGCACCCCTTCTTGATTAAAACCCTCGAACATCTAGGCATACAGGGAACATACCTCAAAATAGTAAAAGCCATCTATGAGAAACCCACAGCCAGCATACTCCTAAATGGACAAAAATTGGAACCATTTCCCCTGAAAACTGGAACAAGACAAGGATGCCCACTCTCACCCCTCCTGTTAAACATAGTATTGGAAGTCCTCGCTCGAGCTTTCAGAGAAGAGAAGGCAATCAGGGGTATCCAAATAGGAAAAGAGGAAGTCAAGTTATCTCTCTTTGCAGATGATATGATTGTGTACCTTGAAAACCCAAGAGAATCTGTTAAAAACCTCCTTACACTGATAAAGGCCTTTGGCAAAGTCTCAGGATACAAAATAAACCTACAAAAGACAATTGCATTTCTCTACACACCAATAATAAACAAACAGAATCCCATATAAAAAACACAACTCCATTCACAATAGGCACTAAAAAAATGAAATACCTTGGCATCTTCCTAACCAGAGACGTGAAAGACCTTTACAATGAAAACTGCAAAACTCTGCTCAAAGAAATCAAAGATGACCAAACAAGTGGAAAAATATCCCATGCTCATGGACTGGAAGAATCAACATTGTGAAGATGTCCATCTT
>NW_007172736.1:480553-526511 GCF_000164805.1 Carlito syrichta | reverse complement strand
GGAATACTACGCAGCCATAAAAAGAACAAAATCATGAATTTTGCAGCAACCTGGATGGAACTAGAGTCTATAATACTGAGTGACCTTTCACAGAAACAAAGATCTGAGTATCACATGTTCTCACTCATATAATGGACCTTGAACATCCAATGTAATACTATAAGAAAATGACTGACGGTACTGGGAAACTATGCGGGGGTTTGGAGATGGGATTAACGGTAGCAAATATATGTCTGGGGACGGGGAAACACCTCTTATCAACAGGGTGCCTGAATGAAATGTAATTGTATACCTAACCCCTAACTGTACCCCACAACAGTATAATAAAAACTATTGATTAAAAAAAAGTAACTGTCATCTTTTTCTGTGTGGAGAACATTTTGAAAACAGAAAAAAAAAAAAAAACAACACAAACATTATTCTTAAAAATCAGAATTACACAAAACTGAATACATTAATACAGTCAATAAATTTAATTTTAATTAATACATTCAATGTATTAATTCAGAAATAAATGTATTGCCAGGCACAGTGGCTTGTGCCGTAAGCTCAGTGCTTTGGGAGGCTGAGATGGGAGAATTGCTTTAGCCCAGAAGTTCAAGACCAGCCTCGGCAACAAGATTTCATATCTACAAAAAAATTTAAAAATTAGCCAGGTGTGGTAGCATATACCTATAATCTCAGCTACTCAGAAGGCTAAAGAGGAAGTATGGCCTGAGGCCGGGAGGTCAAGGCTGTAGTGAGTCGTGATCTTGCCACTGCACTCCAGCCTGGGTGCCAGAGTGAGACACCGACTCAAAAAAAAAGTTTATTATTAATATATTCCTCATTGTAGAAGATACTCCACTAAGCCATTTGAATGAATTTATTACTTTTCTGTATAACACAGTTAAATAGGTCCTTACTTTTCTCTTACTTTCATCAGTATCATTTTTTTTCTAGGAGTTTTTAGAGTGAAGATTTGCTTCATTGATCAGGTTTTTTTTTTTGCCCTTATACATTTTACAAATTACAACAGTTTCTGTTTGGAGTTTTCTTTTGTAAGTGTTACTCCTATCAAGTCCAGGTTTTTCTGGAATGAATTTTGTGCTAAAGATTTTATCAGGATGATTTCAATCTTCTGTTAATTCTATAATAAATTTTAGCATGTCTAATTTGAACTGTTGTCAGATGTATTTTGTCTAGATTAATTTTTACCGGAAATAATTGATTAAAATTAATTTATATTTATTTCTCAGATTATTTATATGAAAGTTGTGAAGAATCTGCTAGTGAATATTCCAGACTTTCTCTATTGTCTAGGAATGGGCTAGCATCCTTTCTACTAGAGTGATCAAAAGTAGCCAATGAGGCGAAAAGGTGAATGCCAGACTATTTTTTTCTCAGACCCTACCATCTTTCTCTTTATCCTCAACAAGAGCTGATTTCATTATCCCAACAACTCAGAGAGCTTAAGTCTCTGGTCAAGGTCACGGAGCTTACACTGAGGTCAGAGTCAGGTCCCAAATCCAGCCTCTGTGGCTCCAATGCCCATGCTCATTCATTGAGCCCCTGCTCTTCCCTGCAACTGTTCGGGTGATGACAACATCTTGTAGAGACTTTTGGTGGAGGGTGTCTATTAACTCCCACAAATGACTATAGAGACCTGAACAGTCTTGGGTTGTGAAAGCTGTGGGTGTAGTTGAAGCTTCTTGGAAGCAGGAGATTGGCTTCTAGTCCCGGTTTTCCAGTTGACCTGGGCATGATCTTACTTAAGTCGTTTGCCTTCTCTGACTCCTGGTGTTCTTATTTATAGGATTCATTCGTCCAACAAATATTTGTATGTGCCAGAAAGTGTTGTAGGTGCCGAGGTTACAGATATGAGAAAAGAAAGTTCCTGACCCTATGAACTTGACTCTGGACTACATGTTTTCTAAATTTAAATTGTCTGAACTCAATGATTCTATGGGTGGGGTTGGGGGTTGGGAAGGAGAAGGGAGAGCAGGCATTTTGTAGAGATACAAAATCAGTTCAAGGACAGTTCCTGCCTGAATGTAGCTTATCATTTGACTGGGGAAGAAGGGCTACTACTGTAAAACATTTGGAGAGGCAAATTTCCTTGAAGGACATCAGAGCCTGCACGATCGGGGCCCCTTTGTCCTTTCCAGAGTCCCTGCATGTTCATCTTCTTTCGACTCACCAGCCAAATTTTTTACAAGTCTGTCTTAGTCTGGGTCCCTCAGAAGCAGCCTCTGAGATTAGAGGTGTGAATGCAAGCAGTAGTGGTGGACTGGGGAAGCAGGACAGGTGAGGGAAGGCAACCAGGCAAGCAGGTGTGTCTCATTCGAGCAGGTTACTGCTGCGAGTGATTGAAGCTCAACCCTGATGCAGACCCCTGGAGGACTATGGACCATGCCTCTGAGGGTCCTATACTAGGGGCAAGGAAACTAGGATGTTTACATACCCACTCCCACTAGGCATTGGCTAAGGGTTGTTTCTGGGGTATTAACTTCCCAGGACTTCTGATCTATCCAAGGCACTTCCAAGGGAGAGCTCCCAGGCAGAGCCTTGGGTGCTTGCAGTAGAGCACCATAGGTGTGTACTGAAAAGATAAGAGCTGAGGGGGTATGGGAAGGGCTGTTATAAGGCCTCAGGGCCTTTACATCTACTGTTCCCTGCTTGGAACAGGTTTCTCCATAGCAATTTGAAAGGCTGCACCTCATCTTTTTGCTCTCCACCCAGAGTCTCTTCCTCAGACAGATCCTGCCCAAATTTTCACCCACCTTCCATAACTCTATTATATTTCCTTCACAACACATGTCACAATCTGAAATTAGCTTAGGTATTCATTTGTAGGTACTGCTTTAACTTCAGGGCCTAGAGAAGTCTCGGACTCACAGTTGCACATCAATAACAATTTTCCAAATAGTGCATAGACACACTCCCCTGTCATATTCATCTGTACACACATATACCTTGCCATTTGCACCCAGCTACCCACAGACTTGTCTTCCACTACTTCCTCCATACTTACCACCAACAGGCGCAGTCAAGATTGACTTTGGAGTATGAAAACGTGAAGGTGCTGCTCAACTTTCCGTGCACATTGGCTAGATGTTTGCTTATCAGAAAAGTCTGAAGTCTGTATGTCCTTGTGCTTTGGGGGACACATCGTATTGATATCCCAGCAGGGAAAGAAAGGGAATGCAATGCTCAATACTGATGGACATAGTTGAGCTTGTGAGTTCCCCGAATGATTAGATATTTTTACTTCTGATATAAAATACAGATCTCTTCTGACAGCCCACTTGTAGGTATTAAACGGACAAGAGCCCAGTGAATGTCCTTCAAGATAAATTTCATGTCATCTTTTCTTGTGTAAAGAGGTTTATTCCATCCCTTCAAAAATCTGTAGGGTATCCTGCTTCTATTTTTTTAAACTATATTTAGTTTGCTTTGAAGATGAATAAAACTGAGATGCTATTATGTTCCTTTCCTACTTTGCAGCATCCAGAAATTCCTTTGCTATTAATACTCCAGAGAAACAGATTTCTTTGATTTTTTTTTCAGTTTAGAAGATCAAAAGCTGCCAGAAATTGTTTCAAAAGAAAAATAAATCTCTGAGAAGTTGGATTTGAAATTCCAAGGGGCCAGTGCCTGCGTCCACTGTGCCGGGAGTCATGTAATGAGAGAGTTGCTCTAGTTGTGGTGTTGGCCTCCTTTCTGCCTCCTCTCTGCTCCTGGGAAACCCCACCTTAGCCTCTGCCATCTGCTTTCTCTTGTGAAATCATAGAATATTGAGTCTAAAATTAAATTGCTGGTAAATTTGAGCAGGCAGAATCATTTCCCAGGGAGAGTGGTTATAAAATAAATGGCTGTCAATTTCTAGCAAAACTCACTTTTTTCTGGAGATGAGCACTCAGATTGTAGAAAGTTTTGAATGAAGGATTCAGTTTTCTTTTGAGGTCTGAACACACAGACATGCATATTGCATTTATACTTCAATATCCCTACTCTACTAATAAAGGAAGTGCGTGCACCAGTGGTTTGCATTGCCTCTTCTTTCGGCTTTGAGAAGGTCTTTGGCTTGAAAATGTCCAAGGTTTAAAAGCCATCTTTCCACACTTCTTGTTTGTGCTTTTGGAATTTGTGCTGTGGGCTTTGAAGAGGACTTGGGGTTCCTGGAATGCCATTTGGTGAAAACAGAAAAGCTCAGAACCCCTATTGGTCAGAGTTGGAGACCTGCTAGGTGATAGAAATCAAAGAAGGGGGAGAGAGAAGGGCCACATCACTTGAGAGATGCTCTAGGATAAAACAATACAGGCTGACTTCAGAGAAGACCACAATCACATAATTTCCACGACCACATCCATTGAGCTCGACTTCGGTGGGTTTTTCTCTGGTTCCCCAGTTCAGCTTCATCCATGATTTACACATAAAAATTAAATGATAAAAATGGTAGAAAACACAGTAAAACACATTAACAGCAGAAGAATTAGAAAATAAAGACAATAAAGAAAAGAAGAACAAACACCATCTACAATTCCACTCATGCTGAGAAAGCTAATGATAACACTTTAGTGCCATTTTATGCTGAGTATGATATAATACAATATGACGTCATGAAATTAGTATGTATACATAGATGCTATATGTATAAAAATATATATTTGTACATATATACACATTTGTACTATAAATATATATGTATATACACTTGTTTTGGTAAGTAAACAAGCATATTATATATGCCTATTTTTGTGCAATTTCTTCTTATCTTGGCAAATTGTGAAGATATTTCATGTCCATAAATATATATTTTTATCCATATAATTTTTAAGCTTTGGGGGAAATAATTTTACATGTACTGAAAAATTTGCAAAAAACAGTACAGTGAGGTCCTGTATACCCTTTGCCAAGCTTCCCTTCAGAACATTTTGCATAACTGTAGTACAGTGATCAAAACTAAAACATTAACATTCACTAAACTGCAGACTTTATTTGGAATTTTCTAGGTTTTTTTTTTTAAATCAATACCCCTTCTGTTCCAGGATCCAATCCAGGATTCCACATTACCTAAAACTGTCATTTCTCCTTAGTCTTCGATATGTGACAGTTCTTCAGTCTTTTCTTGTTTTTCATGACTTTGACTCTTTTGAAGAGTACTGGTCAGTTATTTTGTGGAATATCACTCTATTTGGGTTTGTCTAATGTTTTCTTGTGGTTAGACAGAGGTGATGCATTTTTTGGCAAGCATACCACACAAGGGGCTGTATGATGTTGATATTTCTTATCACTGGGATGTTAACCTTGATCACGAGGTTAAAGTGATGTCTGCTGGGTTTCTCCATCATGAAGTTATTATTTTTCTCTCTGTAATTAATGAATCGTATATCTTGGAGGAGGTACTTTGAGAGTATGAAAATATCCCCCATTTCTGCTCAAATAAGAGTCTGCTGCTTTTAGCCTCCATTGGTGAAGCTTGCCTAAAACAATTATTGTTACGGCATTCTAAGGGTGCTTTTCTATTTTCTTAATTACTTCCAAATTTACTAATTGGAATAATTCTGTCTGAAGAATTAATTAATATTACTATGGTCTTGTAGATGGTTATAGTTGAAGGCTACTCTCATATATTTTGTTGCTTGGGTTGTTCCAGCTTTTCTGGGTTGACTCCTGTGTCCTCGCGACACACTATCCCTGTTTTTTCTTGAGTACTTCCTTATTTTCTGGTACTTGGAGATGTTTCAGGCTCCTTGTGTATTTTCCTGACCAGTCTTAGGATCAACCAATTATCCAAGGAGCCTTATTTCCTTTCACTGGAGAATGATATATAGAAACCAAGATCTGGTGAGATGTCCTCATCTCTATTGGATGTCATTTCTTCTAAACCCTTTCAGCAGACAGAGTTTGGAAATATATGTATGTATCCTCTCCTGTGCATATACACTCTTATTTATCTTCATTTCCTAAAAGAGCATAACTTTATACTGATACTGCTTATTCCAATCCAGCATCACAGGATTCTTTCTGACCTTCCCCTTATTTATATTATTATTTATGTCTCCTTATTTATATTATATATTATTTGTCTCTCTCTCTTTTAAGTCAGTCTTTATCTGATGTAAAAATCTGATTCTAAAAGTAGTTTCAGAATAGCTAATCCTTTGACATGTGTGTGTGCGCGCGCGTGTGTGCGTGTGTGTGTGTTTGTGTATGTCAGGGGACTAACTAAAATACAGTATTTGTGTACTGTTCTTTTGTTTTTAACCTTAAAATATCTAGTCAACATATTGTTTTCCAGAATAATTTAGGTTAGTTCTTTCCTTCCTCACCCTCTTTAGTGTGGTTATATGACTCATTTGTGATATGGTCATCTTCATTTGTTACACTTAGTCTTTCATTTTGGGTATCCGCTATATCCTGTTTCAACTTACATACAGTAAAATTCACTTTTTGTGGTGCACAGTTCTGTGCATTTTGACAAATCCATAGAATTGTATATCTACCACACCTTCCATACAGTATAGTTCATCATACAATTCCCTTGTGTAGTCCCTTTATAGGTAACCCTGACCCACACTCTATTTCTGATGACTTTGATTTGTTTTCATTTCTACAGTTTTGCCTTTTTCAGAATGTCATATAAATGGAATCATACAATATATAGCCTTTTGGGTCTGACTTCTTTCACTTAGCAAAGTGCATTTCAAATTCATCCATGTTGTTCTGTGAATCAATAGTTTGTTTCTTTTTATTGCTGAATAGTATTCCATTATAGATGTGTTGTAAGGTTATTATTTTTTCTGCTTATCAGATGAAGCACATATGAGTTGATTCCAGTTTTTGGCAATTATAAGCAAAACTGCTTTAGACATTTATGTATATTAAACTTTTTAAGAATCTGCCAAATTGTTTGCCATAGTAGCTGTACCTTTTGGATTTCCACCAGCAGATGTATGAGTTACGTTTCTCTGTATCATTGCCAGCACTTTGTATTGTTAGATTTTTATTTTTTGAAATTGTTACATTCTAATAGATGTATAGTGCCATTTCATTGTGATTTTAATTTGCATTTCCTTAGTAACTAACGATGTTGAACATCTTCTCATATGTGTATTTTCTAGTTTATCTTCTTTGGTGAGGTTTTTGTATCTTTTACCCATTTTTAATTGGTTTGTTTTCTTATTGTTGGGTTTTGAGAGTTCTTTTTATATTCTGAATGAGTCTTTTATCAGAAATAAAATTTACAATTTTTTTACTCTGTATGCTGAATTTTCATTTTATCTTGTTTATATTTTAATTTAATTTAAATTAACTTAATTTTTTTAGAGACAAGGTCTTACTCAGGCTAGAGTGCAGTGGCATGATCACAGTTCACCCCAACCATGAACTCCTGGGCTCAAAGGAGGCTTGTCTCAGCCTTCTGAGTACCTAGGACAACAGGTGCACACTACCATGCCCAGCTAATGAATTTTCATTCTCTTAGCAGTGTCTTTTGAAGAGCAAAAATTTTCCATTTTGATAGGATTCTATTTTCAGGTGTTTTCTTGTATGGAGTATGCTTTTGGTGTTATATTTTTAAAATATTGTTAACCCAAGGTCACAAATATTTTCTCCTGTTTTCATGTACCAATTTTATAGTTTTACATTTATATTTGTGACGAATGGGTTGAGGTTCATTTTTTTTTATTAGGTTTTGCTTTTATATTTTGTGTGTGAACAATCAATGTTTGCAAGCACTATTTGTTGAACAAACTATCCTTTATAAACTGAACTGCCTTTTCACCTTTGTCAAAAATAGTTGACAAATTGTATGGCTCTGTTTCTGGACTGGACTTTCAAATATGTTAAGTTGGTATATGTGTCTGTTATTTTGCCAGTATCACCTTGTCTTTATTACTGTAGCTTTACAGTGAGTCTAAAAATTGGAGTATGGGTACTACAACTTTGTTCTTTATTAAAACTGCTTTCACTATTTCAGTTCTTCTTTCCATATAAATTTTGGAAACAGCTTTTTGATATTTACAAAAAAGGTTGTTTGATATTAGATTGGGATTACATTAAATCTATCGACCAAACTGGATCTTAACAATATTGAGTCTCCAGTTTATGAACAAGTTATCTCTTTCTATTTATTTAAGTCATCTTTTATTCTTTCAACAGTTTTATAATTGTCAGCATGTCAAGTTTGCATACTTTTTGTTTGATTATAGTCAAATTTTTAGGTGCTTTGCAAATAGTACTGTTTTTACCATTTTGAATTTCAATTTTTTATTTCTAGTAGTTGGCAACTCAATTAATTTTTGTATATTTATTTTTTTAACCCTACAAGCTTTAGTTTAGGAGCTCTTTGTTATATTCTTTATAGATTTTAACATTGAATATCACATTGTCTGTAAATAGAGAATTTTATTTAGTCTTTTTCAGTTTGCATTTCCTTCCTTCCCTTCCTTCCTTTTTTTTTTTTTGTCTTATTACACTAGATAGGACTTCTAGTAAGATGTTGAAAAGGAGTAATGAGCGGAGACATTCTTGCCTTACTTATAACCTTTGAGAAAGAGCATTCTGTTTCTTATATTAAGAATGATGCTAGTTGTAGATTATTTTGTAGAAGTCTCCTTTTTTAGAAAATGTGCCTCTATTTCATGTTTTCTGATGTTTAAAACATTAATGGATGCTGATTTTTTTCAATTTTTTTCTGAATTTATTAAGATAATCAAATGGTGTTTCTTCTTAAGTTTGTTAACATGGTCATTTATATCATTTGGCTTTTGAATGTTGAATTAGCCTTACACTCTTGGAATAAACCTCACTTGACTGTGATGTAATATTATTTTTATATATTACTGGATTCTGTTTGCTATTATTTTGTTGAGGATTTTTGTGTCTGTGTTCAGAGGGATATTGGCTCGTAGTTTTCTTCTCTTGTAATGTCTTTGCTTGGTCTTGGAATTAGGGTAATGCTGGCCTCAAAAAATAAGTTAGGATGTGCTCTCTTATCTCTTATTTTCAGGAAGAGATATGTAGAATGGGAATTGTGTCTTTCTTAAATGTTTGGCAGAATTCACCAGTGAACCCATTTGGTCATGGAGTTTTCTTTGTTGGAAGGTGTTTAAATGTTTTAAAAATATTTTTCAGGTTATCTTTTCTTATTGTGTATGTTTTGGTAGTTTGTGTCTTTCATAGGAGGATCTATTTTATCTAGGTTGTCCAATTTATAGGTATAGAGTTCTTATTATTTCATTTTTATCCTTTTAATATCTGAGGAATCTGTAGTGATGTCTTCTCTTTTATTACTGAAGTTGGCCAATTTGTGTCTTTTCTCTTTTTTTGCTTGGCCAGCTTAAAGGAGTATCAATTTTTTAATCTTTTCAGAGAATCAGCTTTTTGTTTCTCTATTGTTTTTCTATTTTCAATGTCAATAATGTCTGCTGTCACCTTTATTATTTCCTTCTCTCTGATTGCTTTAAGTTTACTTTGTTTCTGCTTTTTCTATTTTCTTAAACTGGAAACTTAAATTACTGACTTGACACTTTTTTTCTTTCCACATATAAGAAATTAGTGTTATAAAATTACATTTAAGCATTGTTTTAGCTGTGTCCTACAAATTTTATGTGGCATTGTCATTTTCTTAAAGTTCAAAATAATTTTTATTTTTCATTGAGATTTGTTTCCTCTTTGACTTATGAATTATTTAGAAGTATGTTACTTAATTTCCAAATACTTTGGATATTTTCATGATATCTCTCTGTTATTAATTTCAAGTGTATTTCTGTTATGATCTGAGAACACAGTTTGCATGATTTATACTCTTTTCAATATTTTATTTTATTTTATTTATTATTATTATTTTTTGAGTTGGAGTCTCACTCGGTTGCCCAGACTGGAGTGCAGCGGCCGCTCCTGGCCACCGCAGCCTCGACCTGCTGGGCTCTGGCGATCCTTCCGTCTCAGCCTTCCGAGTAGCCGGAATTACAGGCATGTGCTACCACGCCTGGCTGATTTTTTGATTTATTGTAGAGATGAGGTCTCACTGCCCAGGTGGGTCTCGAACCTGCGGGCTCAGGCAATCCACTCACCTCAGCCTCCCAAAGGCATGGGATTACAGGCTGAGCCACCGAGCCCGGCTCTTTTCAATATTTTAAGGTTTAATAGCCCAGAATGTGGTCTGTCTTTGTGCATGTGCACTCAATGTTGCATGTGCCCTTAAAACTGTATTCTGATAGTTTTGGCTGGAATATTCTGTAATTGTAAATAGCTCAGGCCTTATATATCCTCATAACTTTATTTCTGTCTAACTATTGTGAGAGGAATATTGATGTCTCCAAGTAAAATTGGGGATTTATCTTTTTCTCTTTCAAGTTTGGTCACTCTTTGCTTCATATATTTTGATGCTCTGGCTTTAAGTACATACATGTTTAGGATTGTTATATCTTCTTAGAGAGTGGACTCCTTTATCATTATACAGTATTCTTACTTATCTCTGACCATATTCTTGGTTCTGAAGTCTGCTACACATGATTATTAATATAGGAATTCTGATTTATTTTGGTTAGTGTTTTCATGACATATCTCTTTCCACTTTTGTTCTTTTAACCTATTTATGTCTTTATATTTAAAGTAAGTTACTTGTGAATAACATCTAGTTAAATCTTACTTTTGAAAAAAATAAATAAATCTTGCTTTTGTAAAAACACTTATTTTGCCAGTCACTGTCTTTTAATTTGTGTGTTTATACCATTCATATTTAATGTGATTGTTGATATATTTGGATTAAAGTCTATCATCCTGTTAGTTATTCTTTTTCTCTTTTTCTGTTTCTTTTGGGTTACTTGAGCATTTTTGAATGATTTCATTGTTATTACTTATTGTTTGTATTTATTTATTTAATTAATTAATTAAAAAGATGTGGGGCACACTTCAGGGTTAGGTATATAAACATTAATCATGCAGATACCCTTGTTGATGAGGTATGCCCCTCCCTCCCCTAGCAAAATTTGTTTTAGTAGCTGCCATATAATAGTATACTATTAATATTTCATGTGTAGTATAAATACTTTACTGCAATACATTCCCAATTATTCCCTCCAATTCTCTGTGCTACATTATACATTTTACTTTTATAAGTTATAAACATAGTGCTATTACTTCTTTTAGAACAATTAAAACTAATAAGTTATTTTACCTCCTCTTTTCCATTTTGAGTGCTCTTCATTTCTTTGTTTAGTTCCAAGTTTCTGTCGATGCCATATTTTTTTTATCTGAAGAACTTCCTTTAACATTTTTTCTAGTGTAGGTCTGCTGGCAACAGATTCTCTCAGTTTCAGTTTCATTGGCAATGTCTTTATTTTTCTTTATTTTAAGAAATGTTTGTACTGCGTATAGAATTCTGGGTTGGCAGGTTTTTCCTCCCTATACTTTAAAGATGTCATTTCATTGTCTTTTGACTTAGCTGGTTTCTAATGATTTGATGAATAGTCTACTATAATTATTATTATTTTTTTCCTCCATAGGTAACAAGTCTTTTTCTCTGGATTTCTTCAGGATTTTCTTTTTGACTCCTTCCCATCCATATATTCAGATGGTTTGTTTCTTGCTTGGTGTTAGCTGACCTTTTTGAACCTGTGGCTTAGTTTCTGTCTTTATTTTTGGAAGTTCTTGGCCTTCATTTCTTCACATATTTCTTCTCTTTCTCTTTCTCTTCTTTAGGTGTTTGACTGTGTCTACCCAGTTAAGTAAGTGCTCACATCTTATTTCTCCCTTCAGCATCTGTCTCCAGATTTTTGGTTGGTAAGCTGTCCTGTAACTCCAGCTCTCTGATGCTTTTAAGAAATGGAGTAGTTTGTAGCTTGCCTGGATTCTTTCTTCTTGTAAGGATTGGAATGATACATTTCCAGTTCTTTCCACGTGTGAGTAGAAATCAGGAATCCATAACATAATGTTTAAATATTTATATTATACTTTGCTAAAACTCTTCTGTATTATTTGGCATTTAGGTCACTTTATATTTATTTTTATTATTATTAATAATGAAGTAATCAACATCTTTGAACATGCATCTTTGTGCCCTTATCTGAGTAGGATAAACTGTTAGAAAATGAGTTGTTAAGTGTGTATCTTTTGAAGGTTTTTATTAAATGTTTTCAAAATTGATTTCCAGAAAGGCAATGAAAAACTAACCCACTTACCAGCAGAGATGAGAGTGTCCATGGATTGCAGTTTGGGGATTCTGGGGAGGCTGCCTCCATGAGCACGAGAAACTGCCCCTCGCCACAGACCTGGCATTTGCTTGGGTTTGCCTGGTCCTGATTCAGGAAGATCCTGGTTTCCATCTCTGAACAGCTCTCACTGCATTAGCACTGTCAGGAAGGTCTGAAATGAGGCTGGATTAAATATTGATAAACCCTAGCCTAGGCTGTGACTACAACATGCTGCTCTATAGACTGATTAAGATATTGGAGGAGCATATTGACATTTCCTGTCTAAGTAGTTCTAAACCAATTCTGAAGCAGAGACCAAGCACGTTTATGCAACATTGATAGTGCAACTTGGACATGATAAAGATGAATTTCTGATCAAGGCAATTTCTAATTATTGTGCTGGCAAATAAATAACGGAAGTAATCTTTGAATTTTTTTGGCGGTTGGAGGATGTTGTGATTCATACTTTTAATTCCAAATTAAAATATTTAATGCTTTATAAAGCAGTTGCTATTTAAACTGCCAATAATATTTAACATGAATTTACTCACCATTTCCTATCCTCATACTGTATAATTTATAACACTAAGCCCTTTCAATACTCCAAAATGCCAGATAAACTTTTCTCATTTGCTCTTAATTTGGTCACGCAGGATAATACCAACATCTGAAGGCTCTTTAAACTGCTTTTTAAAATGCATTCCTGGGAGCGCCACCCGTGGCCCCTCTGCTCCTTGTCATCATCCATAATTATTTCCAATCCAAAGCGGCCCTTAATGCACTTATTAATCTGGCATTCTCCTCAGTGTGAAGCACATTCAGCTCTATTAATTTTTTAAAACCCCCTTTTTTATAGGGGACTGCAGATGCTTGGCTATTACTGAAAAGCTATTAGAAGTTAACACCTTTCTCTCCCCGGAGACTGGCATCGTCCTAGGCCTCCAAATACCACCCTGTTTTACATTAGCAGCTGCTAAGACGAAGTATTAGAGACTTTTTTTTTCTTCTTCAGAGCTAGTAATGCTATTATTAGCTAATGGCAGAATTCTGTCTGGCCTATGGGCTGAGAGAGAGGGAGCCTGGTCTGAAACAGACAGTTTTAGATTTTCTGGCCTTGTCAGAATGCGTGCCTCCTGCTCTGGAGCACGTGTGGTCCCAGGTGAGGGAGGCATGATGGGCTCTGGAAGAAAGCAAGAGAGAGAGGGAGATTATTCCTCTGTCCTCTCAGTGGCCCCTTCTAGTTAGATGACACCCGGAGGCCATTCCAGACACCATAAAAACATAAGAAAACGACTGAGGCTGTTGTGTAGAAACAAAAACCCAGGTTTTCTAAGAAACTACAACAGGGACACAAGCCAAGTGATGGATCTTGGTTTCACAAGGCCTGACGATGCAATGGGGATCTGGACAGGAAAGGGAAGAGGATGCTCATAAATGATTTGCCATGGCCCATTTTGGGATATTGGGTTTTACAGCTTGGGGCTATGCCTCCAGGTCTCCTGCTGGGAAGCAGAAGGGCCAGGGGAGGCCAAGCTCTCCAGAATGGCTGCCCCTTAGAACCTGGGATCCCTAGTGAGGAGGGAGTTGGGGGATGATCATCCGAGGGAGCAAGGTTTCCTGGGCTCTGTGGTTGACCTCAAACAGTCTTACCTGGCTACAAACCAACCAGAGTGACAGGATGCTGACAGTGCATACGTGGTCTTGTGTGTTCGCTCCCTGTCCTCCTCCACATTTGTATTTGGGAAAATAGAAGGCTAGGAAACAAAGCTAGAGATGCTGAAATAGAGACCACAGATCACCCTGACAGCGACTTTTCCTAGGAACATCTCTGCTGGAGTACAAAAGCAGTCTGGGTGTTCACTACCGAATCTAGACCTCTGACCATGAGTCTCTGCCCGCTTTCTTGAAGGTTGGGGCCTGGTCACATCAACTTCCCCTGTAATAGTTTCTTTACCAAATGCTCCATGAATATATTCACAGCAACAGTGTTAGGGAAGACATTATTATCTTCAGTTTTCAGATCAGGAAACTGAGGCTCTGAAAAAGTTAAATCACGTCTTGAGATCACATTGATGGAAATAGGACTTGGCCCAAGTCTTGCTGTTACCAGGATTTGTGTTTACTCTATTCCAATACCCTGCCTCAAAGGCTCTGATGGCTTAATTGAGTTATTGAGTCTTCACCGGCCTAAAACAATCAGAAATGCACCACCCTGTATATTTGCTATTGCCAGTCACTGTATGATCATCTCAACCATGAATTAATGCCCTAAAGAAACTTTCGAGTCATTTTTCTGAAGGGTAGATGGTAAAAACAAAACAAAACAAAGCATCTAGGAATGAGTTAAAATGTGGAACAGGAGACCAAGAATATAAATAACTCATGACAGAACTGTTCTAATATAAGGCTTCAAAACAATACTATTTTTTGTAGCATTGTAAAGACCATTTTGCTGGCAGTTCTATTTTTTTCTGGATGCCCCAAATAAATGCAGTTTGTTTTACCTCAACATAACATTGCTTGTAATTTAAAACCCTCACTTGACTAATTTCAAAGATTGTAGATCAAATATGCTGCTGCTGAAAGTCAGACTATCAATAATATCCTCAACAGTTTCCATATACTGAGTGCCCACAATATATACATATTATTATCTCACATGTACATATTATTATTTTCATTTTTTGACTCAGAGAGGTGAAGTAACTCGCCCAAGTTTCCAGAACATGGGCTGAAAGAATCTGGGTACTTCTGTTCATTTCTGTTACATTGTATTGTTGCAAATTTTATGATTTTTTTTTAAAGTAACTTGACAATAACTATTAGGAATAAATATGCATATATATTTGGCCCTGAAATACTCCTTGAGGAAATAGAATCTACAGGTAGTTTGATCTCAGGATTTCTTGTCCCCAGACATACAAATAAGGATTATTTTTTCTTCAGCATTATTTGTGATGGCAAAAATATTGAAAATAAGCCAGGATCAGTGGCTCAGCCTGTAATCCCGCGCCTTTGGGAGGCTGAGGTGAGTGGATTGCCTGAACCTGCGGGTTCGAGACCCGCCTGGGCAGGCGAGACCTCATCTCTACAATAAATCAAAAAATTAGCCTGGCGTGGTAGCACGCGCCTGTAATTCCGGCTACTCGGAAGGCTGAGGCGGAAGGATCGCCGGAGCCCAGCAGGTCGAGGCTGCAGTGGCCGCTCCCGGCTACCACACTCCAGTCTGGGCGACAGAGTGAGACTCCAACTCAAAAAAAAAAAAAAAAAATTGAAAATAATCTAGAAGTTCATTAAAACAAGATGGGATGTATACATTAGAATGTTGCTGTGGAGTGGTCTATGACATATTAAATGTCAAAAGCAAACACTAGAATAATACTTGCCGTATGATGCCATTTTAGCAAAAACTGAGTCAAACAAAACCAAAACCTTGTATGTGTGTATCTGTGGTCCAACTGGCATTTAGGTGCACACAGATGCTTTCCAGACTGCTAATATGGGCTGACAAGGGAGACTGAAGTGTCATTAACTTTCCTTATAAATTTATTTGTTATAGAGAGTGTGCATTACCTTAAAAAATAAAAAAATAAATAGGATGAATTTTAAAAATCAAATTAAGAAAATAAGAGAAAGAAAGTCACGAGGTAAAGTCAAGGCTGAGGATGTTCCCACTTTATAATGAGAGGATGCTAAAAATTAGCTTTGCTCCTATTGTGGGAAAGGTTATTCCCAAGACTAGTCATTTTGAATATGAAATAAGATTTTTTCATTTTTAGATGCTGACTTCCAACGTTGTGTTCTTACACTCGACTATAGAAGAGCATTAACATGTTAACACAGCTTCACAATAATATAATCACTGCAATAGAGAATATTCTTCACTTATCATAGAATGCTTGTCTCTCAAATAACTTAATTTTTCCCCATGATTTAAACAGAAGATATGGATGGCAGAACAGATAACAGATCGCGAAGCAAAGGTTTGAATATGAATGTTGTTGCTTAACTGGAATGTACTATCTTTCTAATAAAAAGTAATGCTGATTTAGTGCCTGATAATAAACTTGATTGAATAATATTTTTTGAAAGGCTGCTGAATAAATTGATTTTCTTACTGACTTTGCTCAAACTCATGCTTTCCCTGTCCCTCAAGAACGGGCCTTCTTTCAAATTATTGAATAACTGAAATTACTTCCACTCTTAGAGTCTAGAAGTTGTATTAGAACCATCATCCTCTGTTGAGAAGACTATGTCTGTGTGTCCTAATGCCCTGGGACAAGTCAAGAACCATGTTGAATGAAGGCTGCTCTGTGATAATGTGCAGATACCTTCTTATTCTTGATGTTCTAGTGACTTTGATTTGTCAGCCATCAGAAGATGACTTCCCTCTTCCTTCAATGATTATTATTGTTGATAATTTCATCTTTTAATCTTATCATCATTATGAATTGAAATTTCCTATTTCTTTGCCTACCTAGTGGTTTTTGTTGGATGCCAGACAATGTGAATTTTACCTTGTTGGGTGCTGGGTATTTTTGTATTCCTTTAAATATTCTCAAGCTTCTTTGGGACACAGATAAATTATCTTGAAACCATTTGATGCTTTTGGAGCTTGATTATAAGTTTTATCAGGAGGGACCAGAGCAGTCTAGTACAGGACTAATAACATCTTTTTGAATACGTCACCTGATGTCCAATGCATTATAAGGTTGTGCCATCCTGATAATACAATGGTAACATAAACTATTCCTAACCAAGTGTGAACTCTGGTGATTGTTTTACCTGGTCCTTTATGCTGTTTTCATTCTCTTTTTCTTTTCTTGAGTAGTTTTCTCACTGGTACTCAACTGAAGAGTCTTGGGGAGCAGATGATGGAGTGGTATCTGGGCAGCTCTTCATTTAATGCTACTCTCTTCTTGCAAGTACTCTACTCAAATTCTGACCTCCTTGGCCTCCCCAAACTCTTAAGTGTGTCTCTTCAACTCAAGGAGACTGTTGGGCTCTGTTTGGGCTTCCCCACCCTGTGCTATTGTTTGGAAATATTCTTTAGGAAGTAAGCTGGACAATCATTAAGTTCACCTCATATATTTTCCTTCTTTTGGAGATCATTGCCCTATGCTGCATGTTATGCATTGTCTGAAAACTTTCATATCTTGTCTATTTTTGGCTACTGAAGGTGAGAGGGTAAATTCAGTCCCTTTCACTTCATCATGGTTGGAAATGAAAGTCTTCGAGCTGAGACTCACAGCCTCAAGATGCCAGATGGGACCCTTGATCTCAGTGGGTTTTCTCATGATTGTCTTATAATGCAGTAAAGTAGTGTCCCTTGGTGAGGCCCTAAATTGGGATGTCTGAATCAGTCCTGGGAATTTTGAACAGAGTTTTGGTTCTGGGAAAGAACAAGATGTCCAAGGAAGTTTTTCCTGATGACAAGATGTAAGACAGTATTTGTCACGAGGTACCCACAAATTGTCATCTTCCTACCAAAAAATCCTAGAGTGAATGCCCCTTGCTTGCATGATGAAAAGCAACATCTTGGGCCTTGCCTATATCTTTAGACTCCTCTTATGCCCTGACCTCCTTCCCTGTGCACCGGACATGCTGGAATTCCTTCAGTTTGTTGTGCCAACCTGCCTCCCCATCTCCTGGGCCTGCTCTCACCTCCAGTCTTCTGTACTTTCACCAGTCTCAGCTGTAATGTTACTTCCCTAGACTAGCTAAGTCTCCCTCGTGGGCCTCCTTTATAGCACTCACACCAGTGTGATGACAGGAGACTTGTCATCCATGGGTAATCATATCTACAAAGAACACCTTAGACCAGGCACACTTAACATGGGAGCCAATATTCCATGGGAAATGGGATTTAAAGAAAACTTGATTCAGACTTTCTTGAAAACTGAGACTAGAAACTATGAACATGAATTTATTTTTATCTTATTCTCACCCAATTTTAGATTCCTACTCCAACCACACGCTGAAGTTTAGGATGAACAACGGATGAATCAGGGGTTGATAATCTTGAGGAATATAACTTTTATGACAAAATTGGATGGGAGCATGAGATGGTTTTCCCTGCTTCATTTTTTAAAAAAATCTTTGTAAAACAAACATAAAGAAAGATGTTTAGCACAGAAAAAATTTAGACTTTATGAATTTTCCCAAGGGCTTCCCTTAACCACTTGATGATCCAGCCATTCTGTTCTAACTATCAATTCATCATCCCTGGCAAATCCCTTTCTTTCTGTTGTTACCTGATCTAACTGTCAGAGCCTCATCTATCATTGACTTGGCCTGGGGTTTAAGATGTTCTTTAGCATCACTTTTGTAGGCCTCATAAAATTCTACAGCTTTGGTAAAGTCTTCCGTTTCTCTTTGCAATCTCTTTGCATTGCAATTGCATCATTCTGCCAGATTACCAAAAAACAAGGATAGATGGATCAAAAATGATGCCAACTCTTTGGGTTGTCATAGATGCTGACATTATGTATTTTTTTTAAGAAACTGATCTTAAAAGTGGTTCATTTGCTGAATATTCTTGAATTCATCCTGATAATCTTTATTTCCCTATGAAACCTCATGAATGTGGACACGTGGCTAAGAAGGACTCAAGAGTATGTGGCCTTTCTATGTACAAATATTTATATACCTACTTGTTTAATGTTTCTCTCCCTGGACATCACCCCCACAAGAGGGGGATCTGTAAACCACAGGGGCCCAGAACAGGTCTGGCCCAGAATCAGGACTTGATAAATGTTTGCTGACAAATACACAAACTAAAGAAGAACTAGGAGAGGATTCTAGGCACAGTGGTCTCAGCTCATCAAACCATTCCATTGTTAGTGACTTGAGCACCTTGAGAGCTGAAACCTATACTTTGGTGGCAAGCAATGTGCTGATTAGTTGAAACTTTTTCCTTGTTGTTCTAGGGTAGTGTTTGGTAAAGTGAGTACTCAAACCAGGTTACTGCCCTGCAGGGGAAAAAAAGGGGTTTTAGAGAGGATTTTTACTCAGGGTGAGGTGTGTGTGGTGTGGATCTGTGTGAAGGCACTCAGGCTGCTTGGAAGCTCTGGGAGAAGGAAATGGTGCTACTTGTGTCCTTCATTGGCAGATCCCTGTCCAGAGTTCTGCTCTGCTTCAACCTAGGAAGGGTGTGTGTGTGTGTGTGCGTGTGTGTGTGTTTTAAGTTCCTTGCATGGTTTTGGGTACTTCAGGTGTGTCTCCAGGAGACTTGATTCTCTGGCCCAGAAAGATGTACAAGGAACCAATATCTTAGTTTCAGACTATCTCTCAGAGAAAATGCAGAACTTTTGATAATTATCTCTATTATGGAAATGTCACTCAAAATGGCTTTCTGTGGGATAGTGTAACCCCTGGAGTTTGTCTGATACTAGACTTCTCACCCTTGGCTACATAAGTCGTCTCCATTACAGAGGAGAGTGGCTATGTTCCCCTGAAAACACTATGCTGAGTAGAGGACATTTCTTTGATGTTTTATTGAAAAAGTAATGTAAGTTTTGCATTTGATTTCAAGATGTACCCAAGTTTACTTTTACATAAAAATATCCCTCCTTCCCCCCTAAAACACCCAAAGGGTTGGGGGAAAACTTCAAATAAAAAATCGTTCTCCTAGAAGACAGACATAGTGAGTGGATTTTGTGAGTTTGTGTACTCCCAGGTAGTAACACAGGGGTTTACATAAACCCATTTGTGAAATGTTATAAGGTGTTCAACAGTCTCTTTAGTGTTAATGAGTCTTTTCTGGAAAAGTCCTCCTCTCCCACCCACTACGTCCCTACCTGCAAAATTATTCTCAGAAGCACCAGCAACCAGCAACATCAGCCTCTGGGTCCTCTTTAGTACAGATTCTGAATTCAAAAATGCAAAGTTCTCTTGGCTAATACTTACTGTTCATTCCAGTCTCAGTTCCAGGAGTACCACTTCATGAACCATCAGTTCTGTTCAGAGAGCATTTAGATGTTTGTTATGATCTAGTTCAATCATTTAACAAAACAAAGAAAACACATATGTGCTGCTCATATTTCAATTTTTCTTTTATGTGACTTTGGAAAAATAATTGTTGGGTCAGTTTCCAGGTAGATAAAAGTTTGAATTTGGGGGCTCAGTAAATTTTTGAGGTTCAGCAAGGTTTTTTTTCCTGTTAAGATTTGGAGATTTTCTTTTTCAGAAGGCCTAGTCTCAGCTTTGCTCTTGCATTTTCTTTTTTTTTTTTTTTTTGAGTTAGAGTCTCACTCCGTCACCCAGACTGGAGAGCAGTGGCCACTCCCGGCCACCGCAGCCTCGACCTGCTGGGCTCCGGTGATCCTTCCACCTCAGCCTTTCAAGTAGCTGGAACTACAGGCACGCGCTACCACACCTGGCTAATTTTTTGATTTATTGTAGAGATGAGGTCTCGCCAAGTTGCCCAGGAGAGTCTTGAACACGCGGGTTTCGGCAATCCACTCACCTCAGCCTCCCAAAGTGCGGGATTACAGGCTGAGCCACCGAGCCCAGCTTGCTCTTGCATTTTCTAAAGGCCTCACATCCCAGCAGAGAGCTCCTTCTGGATTTAGTTGTCGACAATAATTTCTTTTCTTCATATGCCAGGATCAGTTACAGATTCTGGTAAGCTTTTTTCCACTTTCGTATTTTAGCCTAGCATCCAACAAGATCACTAGAAAACAGATGAAGCATTTTATATTTATGCTTACCTGTCAGGGGGCTGAATCTCAGAACTTGGTCTTGAATCAAAAAAACAAACAACCCCCCCGATCCTATGCTATTGCCTCAGCTTGTTCATACAATTTTATCACACTCATGAGTGTTTGTTAATAGGATTTAGAATCTCAGATGATCATTTCATTGATTCTCCTCATTTTTAGTGCAACAAACGCGGCACCAGAAAGGTTTAGTGACTTGCCAAAGGTCACATAATGAGTTAAGAGCAGGATCCTAGTCTTCTGACTCATTCTGGGATACTACAATATGCAGTTAACTTTTGCTGCTTGTCAAATTGTCCCAAACTTAGTGGCTTAAAACAACAACTGCTTATTTAGGTAACAATTCTGTAGGTCAGCAGTTGACTTGGGCTCAGCTGAGTGCTTCTTCTGGTCTTTGCTGCACTTGACTGATCTCGGCTGGGCTAGAGCATGAGTCTGCAGTATGCTAGGACGTTGCCTGGGGCTGATTTATGATGGTTTCACCTGAGATAGTAGGGATGAGTGACACATCTCCCCATGTGCTCTCTCACCTTCCAATAGGCTAGCCCAGCCTTGTTCACATGGCAGCCATAGGATTCCAAGAGCAGCAAGAAAGAAATCCTTCAATCTACAATCACTTTTAGACTGCTGTCTCATTATTGCTAATGTTCCATTGGTCAAAGAAGGTCACAAAGACACATTCTACATCAGTCAGAGTCTCTTGAGTCAGATCTCGGAGGCTGGAAAAGTTGTGCTTCCTCCGAGAAACTGCTGTGCTCTTCTTGGGTTGGTTTTTCTTTTTTTAATTTTTAATTTTAAATATGTGGGGTATAATTCAGGGTTAGGTATACAAATGTTTATTATGCAGGTACCCTTGTTGATGAGGTATGACCCTCCCTCCCCTAGCAGTTTCCCTCAACTGCCAATCCCACCCCCCTCCTCGACAGTTTCCTACTTCTACCAATCCCTTTCTTATAGTATTGCGATAATTGTTCAAGGTCCACTTATGAGCGAGAACATATGATACTCGGATCTTTGTTTCTATGATGGATCACTCAGTATTATAGCCACTAAGAATGTCCAAGTTGCTGCGAGGTTCATAATTTTGTCCTTTTTATGGCTGCATAATATTCCATCATGTATATGTACCACATATTTTTTTAATCCAGTCCTCTTTTGCTGGACAGCATGGTTGATTCCATGTTTTTGTTATGTGAATAATGCAACAATAAATATGCATGTGCAGGTATGTTTTTCTTCTTTTGAGTTGGAGTCTCACTCTGTCACCCAGACTGGAGTGCAGTGGCCGCTCCCGGACACCACAGCCTTGACCTGCTGGGCTCCGGCGATCCTTCCACCTCAGCCTTCCAAGTAACTGGAACTAGAGGTGTGCGCTACCATGCCCGGCTAATTTTTGATTTTTTGTAAAGATGAGGTCTCACCAAGTTGCCCAGGCGGGTCTCGAACCCGCGGGCTCAGGCAATCCACTCACCTCGGCCTCCCAAAGTGTGGGATTACAGGCTGAGCCACCGAGCCTGGCTTGCAGGTATGTTTTTCATACAGCGATTTGAGTTGGTTTGGTTTGTTTTAATCTGGTAGAAACTATGCATGGCTATTCTGCAATTGATTATAATTACTTTTTTATTTGACTGCTAGGAAACTCAGGGCTGAGTGTTTTTCTAATACATTTTAAAAAGTAAAAATCACTTTATTAATTTGCATAAATATAATAATAATTCAAAATTTCAACAATGCTGCTATATATGAAAAAGAACTTACAAAAACCGCTCCAGAAATTAGCAATAGATGAAAATATTCCAGATCTTATTTTCTCCATGTATGTGTGATAATACATATGTAGTATATATATCATATATATGTATACAATTTTCCATATATATATCAGCTATTTATCTGCTTATCTATATCTATCTCACTAACTGTGTAGCTCCATCTATATCTAGATTTCACTTTCTACTTATCTATAAATAAATAAATAATGTGTGGATGTCCATTCACGAAAAAGTGATTATATTAATTATGCATACTCTTTTTAGCGTAGAGCCTTAAGTTGATTTTACTTAAATTTAAAGGACTTTTCAAAGAAGCTAAAGGAAACTGGAAGGAATTGCTGAAGTTGAAACAAAAGTTCTTTTCACCACAAGAGACATTCTTTTCTAAAAGATCTAAGGTTAAGTAAAGAGATTACGGAGAAAACATTGAGGTCAGAGTAATAATGTTTTTCTAGCTGCATGTTTCCCTTTCAGACACTCTTGGCCACCTCCCTGCTGTGAAAAATGAGTACATGAACACCTCACACCTCCCACACCCTTCTCTGAGGACTTATAACGTGTTCACCATTCACACAATGGTTTAGTATAAATTCTATGTTTAAATAGATTCTATTGCAGCCATTTGACCATTTAACCACGCCCTCTCTACCTCTGAATTCTCCATTCTGATTTATTTCTTAATTGGCTGGATTTCATGGTCAAGTAGTTTTGTCAAGGAGATTCTAAATTCCCTGAATTTTAAATGTCTGTCTTTTAATTCTTCTCATGTCTGAGATTGTCTGTGGCCTTTGTACCTGACCAGCAGCACCTAGGCTGACTGTGGTGGTCTTAGTCTCCTTCTCTTCCTTGTGAATGGGGTGTCCTTGTTCCATTGTCTCCTAGAGGGAATGTTGCCTTGGGCCTGAGGGCAGCCTGACCCTCTCCTTCCTCCATGGTCATTTGTTCTCCATGCCTGGATTCTTGAGAAATTGCTATTTTTCACTGAAGTTAAACTACTTAATTAGAACATATCATGGTGTTTAAGATACTGAATGAAAATTTTTTTCTGGAACATTATGTGGATATAGTTTTCTCTTCATTTCAGACAGTGCTGTATTATATCATTCAGTTATTTTCCATTCCTTTTGTGTTTTCTCTATATCAGGGACACTAATTACCTTGTGTTAGAGTCTCTTTGTTCTTATTTCTTTGTCTTTTTCATTGTTTCTTTGTGACTGTCCAGGGCCTTTCTTCTATGCCAGCAATTTGGTTTTCAGCTATATCTGCGCTATTCTTGCTGATTTTAATTGTTATTTATTTTTAAATACTGCTTGGTACACAATTTATTTTCTTTCATTTGTAATTCCCATTTTCCTTTCATTATGTCATATTCTCACCCCCCCATCATCATTTCATTATAAAAAGTTCTCAAAGACACAGAAAAGTTGAAATAATTTATGGTAGATGCCCAAATACCCACCACTCACATCTTACATTTAAAACTTTAGTCAAATTGCTACTTTATATATCTGTTAGTGAAGTAGGCCTTTAATCCATTTATCCATCATATTTTTTGCTAGGTTTCAAAAGCAAGTGTTGACATTGGTACACATCCCTCTAAATGCTTCAGCATGAATATTACTAACTGGAGTTTAACTTTTAGTTATAGACATTTATTTTTTCCTTTGATGTAAAATTTGCATACAATGAAGTACACATATCTTAAGTGTGCCATTTGATAAGTTTCTCCCCAAAATTTATTGTGAAAAATTTCAAACATACAGCAAAATTTAAAAAAATTATAGTAAAAAAACCATATGTGCATGATCTAGATATTTAAAAATCTAGATCATATACATATAGCTTTTTGCTACTAAAAAAAATTCCCAAATGTTGGGAAATGTTCCCCAAAACAGCAACTATACTTACTTTATGATATAGCTATCAAATATTTTCATTTTAGGTAAAACACATAGAATTTATTTGTCCTTCTTTATGGCTGCATAATATTCCATTGTGTATATGTACCACATTTTTTTTTATCCAGTCCAGCTTCAATGGGCAACACGGTTGGTTCCATGTTTTTGCTATTGTGAATAGAGCTGCAACAAACACACGTGTGCAGGTATCTTTTCGTAGAATAATTTGAGTTCCTCTGGGTATATTCCTAATAGGACTTTGCAGCAAATTGGATGGATTTGGAGTCTATCATACTCAGTGATTTATCACAAAAACAAAAAACTGAGTTCCATATGTTCTCACTCATAAGGTGACCTTGAACAATTATAATGCTATAAGAAAGTAATTGGCAGTAGCGGAAAACTGTCAGGGGAAGGGGGTTGGGACTGGCAGTTGAGGGAAACTGCTAGGGGAGGGAGGGGCAAACCTCATCAACAAGGGTACCTGCATGATCAATGTTTGTATACCTAACCCTGAATTGTACCCCACATCTTTATAACAAATAAATAATTTAAAAACAAACAAAAAAACCACATAAATTAAATGTACAAATCTTAAGTGTACATTTGATGAATGTTAACAAATACATACACTGTGTACTCCAAACCACTGCCAAATTGTAGAACATGTTCTCAGAAAGTCCCCTGTGTCCTCTCTGGGAAGATCTCCAGTTCTTATCTGAGGCAATCTCTATTCTGTTGTTTTTTTTCCTACCATAGATTAGTTTTGTGTGCTCTAGAACCTCATAAAAATGGAAGCATATAGTACATGCTCTTTGTGTAAGGTTCTCTCACATAGCATCATGTTTTTGAAATTCATCTTTATTGTTGCTCTTTTCAGTAATTTGTTCCTTTTTCTTGCTTAGTAGTTTTGCACGGTATAAATATATCTCTGTTTATCCATTCTCTTATTGTTGAACACCTGAGATGTTTCCAGGTTTTGAATCTTATGAATAAACCTGCTAGGAAGATTCTAGTGCAAGCTTTTGTTCTCATTAATCTTGGATAAATACCTAAGATTGGAACCACTGGGTCATAGCGTAGGTATGTTTAGTTTTATAAGATGTTACCAGAACCTTCTCCCAGTTTCTACCACAAGAAATGTTTGGAAGCTTCTGGTTGCTCCATATTTTTGGCAATGTTTGATGTTGTCAGTCTTTAATTTTAGCTTTTCTGGTGTTATATAGTCGTCCTTTTGTGGTATCTTTAAACATTGGATTTGTGTTCTTATTGCATTTTTCTTCAGCTACTGCACTTCTAAAGAATTTTCTTTTGTTTACTTCATGTTTCTTCCCTGGTACATGGTTAATGTCTGTCTTTTACTTACTATGTTTCTTTTCCCCTTCAGGAGAAATGTCCACCCTCTGATCATCCCTAGCTGTTTAGTTGCTACATCATTTTTTTTTTTCATTTGATTGTGCTTGAACAGCTCTCTCCAGGCATTTATTTTGATCTAATAGAGTATGTTGACTTCTTGGCTTTCTTTCCATTGTATTTGAGGATGCTTTGATTTTTTCCCCCCCTTGGCTATGTTTTTTGAAAACTCAGGTTTATTGAGGTATGATTTACATAAAGTAAAATTCATCATTTTCCAAGAGTGCAGTTCTATGAACTTTGGCAAGTACGTAAAGTTGTCTAACTGCCACTGCAGTAACTATTTATTTCAATCCAGAAAGTTCCCTCATAGGCGTTTGTAGTCAATCCTCCTCCTAATCCCCAACCCCTGGCAACCTCTCATCTCTTTTTTGTTCCTATAACTTGGCTTTTTCCAGAATGTTATATATATGCAATCATACAATATGTAATCTTCTGAATCTGGACTCTTTCATTAGCATAATACTTTTGAGATTCATCCATGGCATTGCATGAAACAGTAGTCTGTTCTTTCTATTGTTGATTGTTATTCCATTATCTGGATGTACCACAATCTGTTTATCCACTCACCAGTTGATGGACATTTGAGTTATTTCTACTTTGGAGTGATTATAAATATAGCCTCTATGAACATCCACATACTGTTTTCTTTGGTGGGTGTTCATATAGTTTACTACATTTTGAGGACTGGTGTTGCAGTCACAGGTTTTTGCCCCAAATGGCTTCAATAAGGCTATTGTTAAACTCCCACTTCTAGAATTTTGCTTAAATCCTCTGTTGGACTCATCATACCTAGTTGAGGGACGTAGACCATTCCCACTGGGTACTGTTGGTTTTGGATTGTTTTCCCAAGTCACCATGTGGCCCTGGAACCCTTACTTCTATCAGAGCGAGTCAGGGCCCTGATCATGTCCCCATGGGTCCTGTTTCTCCCCAGTTGCGTCTTTTTCTCTCAGCCAGTCAATGATGAGAAGCTGTGGGTTCCTTTTGGTCAGCTTCATTCCAGATCTATGGTATTAGAGAATGTCTGGGATTTTCCAAAATGGCTTCTAGGGGGTGGGAATGGGGTTGAACACCTTGCTGCCTCGATTGTTCTGCTCCAAAGGTCTTTCTTTTCTTCTTTCCTAGGCTGACACCTTTGAAGCTTTGTCCTCAGACTCTTTTTGTTTGTTTGTTTGCTGTTATTAAAAAAATCAATTTCTTTTGCAATTTGGGGTAGGGGGAGTTCTATATGTAGCTTCCATTGGTCATACTAACTCAAAAGTCTCTGCTCACCATCAAAACCAAATAGCCCTTTTGATTTGCATTTTCATGTCCTAACTTCTCTTCTGGCCTCATCCTGCTATTCTTGTCGAATTTTCTTTCCCTCAGATTTCTTCATCTATTTTAAAATTTTATTGTGCTGTATGCATATTTACAAGCTGCCTCAAATACTTTCTGGAATGTAGTGAGGTATAAATAAATGCATAAAATTAAAAAAATATCAGGATTAGTCAAGGGCTACCTAAGACCAGCAGGCTAGGGCAGCTGCTGGTAAGTTTACACCTTGAGGAATTGGCAGTCACCTCTGGTTAGGAGTTTAGTGGTGACTTCACTAAATTAACCATTATTACTCTTCAGGGAGCAGAGTTTCATTTTATGGCAGCTGAAGTAGTGTTGAGTTGGAGTCACAAAATCAAATGCCTCCAGGGGCCAGGCAGGCTCTACTAATTAGTGAAACAGGTAAGTATAAGGCAATAGGGAGTGGAGGGGACTGTAGTAAACCAGAGAGTATCTGCCCTGTTCTAATGATGGCTGCTTTTCCTCCACTTCAGTAGGTAGGCAGCATATGGGCAAATCTTGCCAGGACTTTTGGGGAGGGGCAAATATGAAGCAATTGGCTGGGCACTAGTTGTTAATACTCACTCACCCTCTTTTGCCATGAAATGTTCTCTTCAATGAAAATCCAGTACCTACAAGGGTAAAGTGGGGCAGCTTAGTTGGTTTGGGTGTAGCAACCTGAAGAGGTGACCCCAAGAAACCCCTCCTCAAAGGTCCCATAACTCTGCTTTGGAGACCTTCACACTGGATCCTTCCTCCCTGCTCTGATCTCCTCTTGGGCCTTACATACCCCCAGGAATAGCAACTCACAACTTCTCAGCCCTGGACATGGTGGCTTTGCACATAACACACTGGCTCTAAGCAAACTTTAAGGCATGTATATGCTCAGCACATTTGAAAAATATTTTCAGAGAATGTGTTTTTGCCCAATGGAAGCTCTGAGTGTGTGTGTGTGTGTGTGTGTGTGTGTGTGTGTGTGTGTGTGTGTGTGTGAGAATGGGAACATAATCTCTCCTGGGGTGTTTAGCGTTCCATGGGGAAGGTAGAATTGATCTTGTAGGGGATGTTTCGAGTTAGTGATATTCCACAACAAACTATTGCTCGTGGATCACATTTAGCCTGCGGGCTGTGTTTGTATAGCATGTGAGCTAAGTATGGTTTTTACATTTTAAAAGATTGTTTTCTTAAAAAAAAAAATCCTAAAATACAAAGCCAAAAATATTTACTATCTGGCCCTTTACTGAAAATGTATTGGATGTCCTGGGATATCTTTTATTCTCATTAAGTCTGAACTAACCGGTCATAAGCCTGTAAATATTCATTCTGGGTAGGCGATATATGTACATGCAGCTGTTTTCTGTTCTGGAAAACTGCCACTGTGGGCTTGCTCACTGCTTCTCCTGCTGAAGGAGAGTGACCCTCCCCACAGGGAATGAGGCAGCCCCAGGCTGGAGCAGTAGCCTCCCAAACAGGAGCAGCACCCAGCAGAGCCTACTCCAGGTCTGGCTTGCTGGGAGATTGAGTCTACAAATGAGTGAACTTCTGCCACACTGTTTGGGAATCCAGGGCCCCCAGCTGCCCAGTGCAGCCATAGGATCCCTTTGCATGAGCAAGTTCCCAGGGCAGTGGAGACGACTTCACTTTTGAGCTCAGAGAGTCCCGTCTTCTCTGAGTTGAGGTGGGTCCCACGAATCCTCTTTGGGGAAAGTAAGGCGCCATTGCTGTTGCTTGCACTTCTGAAGCTCTAGTAGGGTTCTTGGGAGCCATTTCAGTCAGCCAGACTGAGGGCCCCGGTGTGCCTCTAGGATGCTGGCTTCAGCTATTGTTCATGGTGTGGGGAGGGCCCGGCCCCCTCCCACTCTGGAGGAAGTCCTTCACAGCCTAGTTGGTGGTTGGTGGCGCTAGTTAATGGCCATCCCTTCTGGGTCCTGGTGGGCAAAATTCTGTTGCCCAGATGGCTGCTCTGGCCAGCTGTTCTTGTGGGCACTGAGGGGCCCACCCTTGGGCTGAGAAAGAGCACTTCACTGGTACCTGTATCCAAATCTAGCTTCAGCACCTGCTCCTACCGTGATCTTTGCAAGTCCCATTCCTTCTGTGGGACTTAGTTTCCCCATCTGGAAAAGATGAAGGGTGGGCTAGGTCATTGCCTTTCAAACTAGGATTCTCACTCCAGTGGACAAATCTTCTAAGATTAAAAAATACATGTATTTTTAAATTTTACTGATAATTCTAAAATGGATGTAAATATGTCTGGCTTGTCTGGCGGGTTACCTCATACCTGATATGGTCATAAGATTTCAGTGCCACAGTTTTAATTGTGTCATGATGATGCTGGGTCAGCTGGAACCACACAGTAATCCTCCCAGGCTAAAGAGAGAAAGCACAGATGCGGCTGAGTATTTGTATCTTCTGAAGGCCCATGATGTCACAGTTCTGTGTGAATGAAAGTGCTTGTAGCAGTTAGAAGAGAGCAACCTAGCAGGAGAACTGAGTCATCACACAGCACTCTGTTGCTATTGGTCTTGCTAAGTGCAAACCGACCTGCATCCTTGGGCCTCTTCAGCAACAGTATCACCAGTTAGGACTTTAATGCTATTCACTGTAATTTTAATGTTTTTGTCACTTTGTGGGCATTGAATCCAAGAACAGTCTTTGACTTTCTAGTGGTGTAAGAGCTAAAAGCTTAACATGATTATATCTAATTATATGTGTGTGTATTTAAACAATACTATAATAAAATAATTTAAGACAAAGTTGGGGCCATGTGGACACTCATTTCCCCTTTCAGAATGACATGCACATGACCTAAGAACCAATGGTTGAAAACAGGGGCTTCACACTGTGTCTGCAAAGGGTCACATAGTAAATATTAGGGTGTGTGAGTCACATAGTCTTTGCTGCAACTACTCAGCTCTGAAACTACAGTGCACAAGCAGCCACAGATAACACATAAGCAAATGGGTGTGGCTCCATTCTCATCAAACTTTATTGACCAAAAACAGGCAGTGGGCCAGATTTAGCCTGTAGGCCATGGTTTGCTGATCCTTGCTCCAAAAGATTGCTGAGGTGTCTTCCTTCTCAGATTCTTGGCAAAGTGGTCTCAGTGAGGTCACATGCTTTCTCCTCTGGTTTCTTGAAAGAGTCTCTTGCTTTCTACTGACAAACTCCAAGAACACTCAAAAACGAGTTGCTGGCTGCCCGTGTGAGGAGGTGAGGCTGTCCCTTGATGACAGAAGACTCCTTGCTTTGACTGTGGGTTCTGACTCCACCTTAGGACCCCGGGATCAACTGGGGTTTCCTAGTGTCCCTCCTCGTGATCACCTCTGCACCTCTGTGGGGGAGCCATCCCTGCTCCAAGATGCACGCACCTTGCCAACATTTGGAGGCTGTTATCGAAATAATCCTGCAGCCAAGCCTTATGAAGCTGGGTTCTTTTATCTTTCTTTATAAATCACCCTCTCCCTCCACTTAATCCTGCCTGGCCCACTCCTCTGAACTCCCTCCAATTTGTCTCTGGTAAGCTGGTTCTGAGTGCCACTGGCTGCAGGCAGCCAGGTGTGGCCTAGCCGAGGCTTCAGGGAAGGGGAGGGGTTCCCTCTCCCGTCTGCCCAGCATGGGGTTTTGGATGCAAACTCCCACACCTTTTCTCTGCTCTGCTGAATGGAGCCTAAGTGGTTTAGTTTTTCAACATTCACTCACGGTTTATTTATTCACTGAGCTTTGCACTAAGTACCAGTCAGTGAAATCAATGGTTGTGCTGCTATCATCTTGGGGCTTACATGGAAAGTATGAGAAAAATGCACAAAATAGTTACGCATTTTTGAAGTGCTATGGAGGAAAGTGACAGAAGTTGAGGTGGACAACTGTGGGGAAGAGAGCACAGGACAGCTACTCAGGTATAGTGACTGAAAAAGCCCTGAGGAGGGGACATCTATGCATGGGCCTAAAAGGTGAGACCACCACGGAGAGAGAAGCCACCTGTACAGAAGAACAGCATGTGCAAAGGTCCTGTGATGGCAAGGGGCTGCTGTACTTGATTGTGTGAAGGGCAGAGATCTTACCTACTCAGAGATCTGCCTGGGAGTCACCAGCACTCTCAGGGAAGGGGGGGGGGGCTTGACAGTGTCCTGGCTGGCCCAGTGAGGGTAATAACACATGCAGGTATGACAAGCTTAATAATCAGTATCATAACATCTACCTAGTAACAAGGACCATATGGTCAACACTTTATTAAATCAGTTGCATTTAATACTCAGGACAACCCCTTAAGGAGTTATGCCTTCCCCTGCATTTGACAGATGAAGAAACTGAGGCTCAGAGAGGTTAAGTGAGTTGTCTGTTGTCACACAGCAAATAAGTAATGGAGCTGGGATTCTAATCCAGGGGAGTTGGATTCAATGCTTTATTATCTCTTTGATTCAAAACTCTATTACATTTTGCAAGAACTAAAGTCTCTTACTCCTTCACTCACTCCCTGTGCAAGATGCAGGTAATACAAACATAAAAAGACAGATTTTTTGCTCTTGAGAGCTCATGGTTATTGGGGGAAACAGATGAAGAGGCAATTGCCGTACCATGTAGTGGGTACCATGCTGGGGATTGGCATGGGGATCTGTGGGCAGGGGGGAGCTAGGAGGTCAGAGAAGGCTGTCTGGAGCTGAGTCTTGCAGGGCAAGGCAGGAGTGGGAAAGGTGTTTGCAGCGGAGGAGACAGCTTGCACAAAGGCTTTGAGGCATAAACACATCTGCTGTGCTCAGTGGGGGGCATGTAATCTGGCCTGGCTGGAGCCCTGACTGCGGGGAGAGCACTGAGAACACTTTTGGAGAGGTTGGCTTGAGATGTGGGAGGCTGTGAAGGCCCGTGTTCTGAGGCCCGGTTTATCCTGTGAGTGTTGATGAAGACCGCTGAGGGTATTGAGTAGCGGGGGCTGGAGCCCACCTGCCTGGGTTCATATCCCACCTCTGCTATTCCCTCTTGTGTGGTCTCAGCATGCTGTCTAACCACCCTGTGCCTCCGTTTTCTCATCTGCAAAATGGAGTCGGTAACAGTTCTTCCTTGGCAGAGCTGCTGGGAGGCTTAAGTGAGTTAATACAGACCAAGAACTTGCCTGTAGTATTATTGCCTACAATGATCATTGCCATCGTGGTTATTTGTGATGGAGAATGTGCCTACCCTGCAGCTCTCTGGACGCTGGACTGAAGGAGGGTCTCAATGGAGCTGGAAGGCCAGTCAGGGGTTTTGGCAGCAGGGCAGGGGAGTGATGACAAGAGCCTGGGTGGAGGCGGGGTCCTGGGCCGTTCTGGAGATGAGGAGGTCAGGTGACAAGAGCTGACCATCAGTTGAGCCCTGTGACGCGGGTCATTGAGGGGGAGACTAAGATGAGTCCAGAACTGAGGCTTGGGGGCATGAGGAGATGGTGTGGCCAATTCTCAGCTTAAAGCCGGGGGAGATGAGGGGCTCCACTCCGAGCATGCAGGAGGAGTCTGCAGGACAGCCAGGGGGACGTGCCCTGGGCATGGGTGGCTGTGGGGGTTGGGACATGGAGAGAAGCTCTGGCCGAGAGACATCTTTGATGTGACTTGTACCTGGTAGGGCGGGCTGCCTCTGACAAAGTGTCCTCACTTACATTTCCTTGCTGGGTCTTCTCAACACTAGGAAGTGGCATCCCGAGATCCATTCTGAGATGGGGAAATGGAGGCCCAAGGAGGTAAAGCAACCTGCTCAAGATCCCACAGCTGGTACACTGCAGCCCGGGAGTCCCAGTGTCACCCCTCCATGGCCCCAGGCTGCCTGAGATAGGCCCACAGACTCTCCCACCCCGTTTCTCCTGGCCTCACTTTCCTGCAGCCTGGCGAGATCTGCAGAGGTCCCGGCCCCACCTCTGGACGCTTCCAGCCACCTCAGGCAGAACCTGGTCCTCGCTTCTGTGGAGAGGGCCGCCCTGCCAGGAGTGGCACAACCCCTGCTCTGTCCTCTCCCGGCTATGTTCTGGGGTGGGAAAGCTCGTGTCTCAGACTCTCCAGCGGCCTCGACCCTGGCCTCCAGCCTGATCCCTGCCACTGGGCCACTTGGTCACAGCTTGGGTCAAGAAGGACGGAAGGCACCCCGGTCCCTTCAGGCCCTGAAGGGTCTCTCCACGTTGCTGATGGGCTAGAAGGCCATTGCCCAGAGAGGTGGGGAAGTGCCATGCCAAAAGGGGGCTGGGTGGGCGTGGGCAGGTAGGAAAGCTCCCCGGGGCCTTGGGAATGTGAATCTCCTGGTTTCTCAGGCTCTCAGCTCTGCTTTGAACAGGATGGGCCCTGAAGACTCAAGTAACCAGACTTACTCAAGACCTAAGTCTTTCCCTTCTCCTTTGACAGACTCCAAGTGCATATGGGACCAGTGGCTGAGAACAGAGGCAATGTGGGGGCTGGGAAGAGAGAGGCCACTGAACATATACCTCGTATGCACCAAGCACTGCCACACTTTACATGAGTCATTCATTTGTTGTAAGGAAGCTGCTTTTGTGGCTGTTTTATTGATGAGGAAACAGACTCAGAGAGGTTAAGTAACCAGCTTAAGGCCACACCGCTGGTCAGTGTCAGAGTACAACCTCTCTCACTTGAAAGCCTGTTCTTGTTTTTCTACTTCATCTGCAGCTGCCCCCGGTGGCTAACTCTCCTTACCAGACCCCTATGACTTCCAGGGCCTGACACATAGTAGGTACTTATTTATACACATAATCCAACTTCCTGTTCCCTTTACACATTTGCGCTTCTGAAAATAGGTAAAAACTAGTGACTTTTTAACACAGCTTTGCCAGGTGCTAGGCTGAGCGTGAGAACCTGGAGTCTGTGGATCATGAGTAGCGTTATTTTATGTTTAAACTCAGTGACGGAGGGCTCTGCGTTGAGTCCACACCTTCAACATCTCCCTCTCCTGGGCTTGAAAGTGGGGAAGAGATACTCTTCTGGTGCAGGTTTGACTCCACCAGCAGTTGCCAGAAAATGTCCTCCAGCCACGGGGCAGCTCAGAGGGGAAGGCTTATGTGTCCTGGTGGCTTTGGTGGGAGGAATGAGTTCTTCTGCCTAGCTCCTAGCCTCTGCTTTCCCAGCCCAACCAAGGCGCATGGGAACCGGGAGCCCCAGGAGGACTGGGAGCTGAGCTGCAAATGTCCGGCCTGGCTGGCCTCTCTCAGCACGTGTGATGCATTAGGCTGGAATGGCTCCCCAGGGAATCCCTTCCCATCATCTCCTCCGCAGCAGTTCAGAGGTGGCGTGGAAGATCAAAATGAGCACGTTTACAGATCACGTGCTTGTGGATTTGGGCCGTCTCGGCTGGGGTATGGGGAAGAAGGTGACATTGGAGATCTGGGTGAAGATGGAGGTGAGCCCTGGCAGATGGGGTCCTCGTGACTGCAGGGGGGGGGTTTGCAGAGGCTGGGCAAGGGGGCAGTGGCTGGAGGGGCAGTCAGGATCCTGTCAACCAGCATCTAGATGCCTAGGTCCCAGCAAAGTTTGAACGTGGCTGCCCATCTGGGCCAGAGCGTGGCTCTCTGGGTGCTGGGATGTGAATCTGTGCTCTCAAAGGAGGCAACCTGGCAAGCCGGGACTGCCAAAAAAAAAAAAACCCATTGAAGACCCAGGAACAAACTGGCATCTCTGACATTGGGTGGGGGTAGGGGAGGGGGCATAAATGACCTTCCCCATCCCACTCCCCATCCTGCTTGGGGCAAGGCCTGGCCTTTCTTGGTAATGGGGACACAGGGCCCTGGGGAGACACCCCAGTAGGGGGCCTTAACTCTTGCCCACGCAGCATGGACACTGGGCTAGGTTTTCCGGTGGACGAATAATTCTTTTATTCATTCATTTATTAATATAAAAATATGTATTGGATACCCATTCTATGCTCAGTGCTGAGGAAACAGCCAAGTAAGTTTCAGTCCCTGCCCCTGCATATCTAAATCCAAAATCATTAGCTCGTTATAGCAGATCTTTGTGTTAGGAAGTTTCTGGTCATCCCCACATTCGAGAACTCCCCTTTCATAGCAGACAGTGTCCCTTACGAAATGCAGTCAAGTTCACTGAACCCCTCTGACCCTCTATGAGTCAGAAAAAGCAGCACTAAATGCATTTTAAGAATGAGGAATTTTTCCAATTCTCTAGGCTCTCCTACCCCGGGGGGGCGTAGTGCCCCCAAGGTCTCCAACTCCAGGACAGGCCACAGAACACACAGCACTGACTCAGCTGAGATGTGGGTGCTGGTGGTGGGTGAGGCATGCTCCCCGGAGCTTTGTCCCCACACGTCAGCTGGGGGTCACTTGGAAAAATGACAACCATTGACACGAGCTTCCCAGGTCACTGGCTGACAATTCCAGACAGTCGCTGTTAGAGCCCTGGATGTTCAGGACTCTTGGAAGAGCCCAGTCTGGTTTTCCACTGAGTTCCTGGCCTCACCTTTCTGCACCCTTGATTGGGCTGGGGTTGGGTTGTATTTTAGGAGCAGGGGCAACTTTAGCTTCGGTGGTTGGGATGTTTGAGTCTTGCTTACTGCCGTGTGGAAGAAGGTCAGTGTTTACAACTTTCCACTTGTCCATGTGGAAACAGAGGCTCTGCAACATGCATCGGCCTCAGAAATGAATAGCAAGCCCAGGATCTGAGCTCAGGGAGTCCAACTCCAAAGCCTCTGCGCCACCCCCACTCCCCTGCCCCCTCCGTCTCACTCCACAATCCCTGGCTGATTCCTTTCAGCCACACTGCAAAGGGCCTTTTGGCCCCATGACCTAGTTCCAGCACAACCAATTCCTTGGCCAATGGATTTGTCAGATTCCCAAGGACTTTTTCCCAAGATTTTTCTTCCTCCTCCTCTATGTCAGATCCTGTCCTTGCCTCTGAGGGTAAAATGGCTACAGCCAATAGTCCCAGACCCACAGACAGGAGAGGGAAGAAGAGACATAAGCACCAAACCTTCCTGAATAACTCTGCAGGTCACTCTGCAGATCCTGGACTGTTCAGTGAGATGGTGGGTTGCAGAACTGGTCATTTGGCAGAAAGGGTCTATTCCAGGCTGCCTGTCCCACATGGGTCTGGGACAGCCTGGGCCCGGAACAGCCTGGGCCCGGAGCCTATGTTAGTTGGGGCAAATGCAGAACCAGGGGAGGGTCCCTGAGTCCCCACTGTTGCTTGTCCAGGGTTCCAGCAGTTCCCCTAAGCCTGCTTCAGAGAGGTGACCTTTGCAGGAAGGAAGGGAGCCTGCTTGCCTCGGCTGGCACTGGCCCTTGACAAAGCTCCTGGAGGTAGACCTTGAAGCCAGGACACTCACAGCAACCCCAGATCCAGAGTTGGTAAAGGCGGGCAATGGTGGCACCAGGAGAGTGGCAGGAGGGCCCTAGACCTCATCCAGCCCTTCCTTTGCCTGACAGGATAAGCTAGGTTCCTCTGCCCTTCTTGATAACACTGGGCATCTAGTTCCCTCATCCTTGGGGAGGACTATAAGAAAACGGCATCAGGAAATCTTACTAAAATAGGCCAAAAGTCATAGTAAATACTGAAAGGCTTATCATATATACTATCATGTTTTGATGACAAGAGTAAATGAATGAAAAGTATGTGATAGAATTTTCTCTCATCACATACAACTTTAAAAATGGAGGGAAGTGCTAGCAAAAGACATCTGGGTCTTTATCAGAACCTGAGCAGGGAAGAAACTGCTGGAGGCATCCGACCTGCCCCAGGCTCCCGCTTGCTCTCCAAGCCTCTGCCTCCTTTCCTTTTTCCTCTGAGCACAGAGCCTTTGCCAGAGCTGTTTCCTTTGCCCAGGACACTCCCTACTCCTCCTGGCCCAGTCACCCCTAGCTTAGCTTTGGCTCTTTTCTCCACCATCACTTCCAGGGGGAGTCCTGCCCTCTCATCTCTGGGAAGACAGGATCATAATGATCGTGTTCTTTTTTTTTTTGAGTCGGAGTCTTACTCTGTCACCCAGGCTGGAGTGCAGTGGCACACTCACGGCCACCCCAGCATCGACCCACTGGGCTCCGGCGAATCTTCCTACTCAGCCTTCCAAGTAGCTGGAAATACAGGCATACGCTACCACGCCCAGCTAACTTTTGATTTATTGTAGAGACAAGGTCTCGCCAAGTTGCCCAGGCTGGTCTCAAACCCGTGGGCTCAGGCAACCCACTCGCCTGGGCCTCCCAAAGTGCTGGGATGACAGGCTGAGCCACTGAGCCCAGCCAATCTTGTTCATTTCTAGCTTCCCAGAGCCTGCCTGGTCCAGCATAGACACTCAGGACGTCTTCTCTTTAGAGGAAGGAGAAGGGGTTAGTATGCAGTTCAGGTCTTCTTGGTTGGAGGCCCAGAGTGTTAGGTTATACTTTCTAAGCTCTGTGATCTCCAAGAAGCGACTTCACTTCTCTGGGCCTTACCTCTTCTGCTCTAGGGGCTTGACTTGTGGGGCTCATTGAGCCATTGCAACACATGTGCAGAGCCAGCCGGGCTGCCTGCCAGTGCCCACCGTGCCTGTGTTACAGGTCATGGACACACTTTTCACTGAAATTCCAAGTCAGCCAACACAGGATCTGTTTCACATTTGAGAGGAACTGTGGCCCGACAGGTGCCCCTAGGAGAGCCCTGCTTGATGGGGCTACTCATGGGCCTTGGCCTCTTCACTTCTGGGCTTGAGTAGGTTGCAACGACACAAGTTCCAGAAGTTTAGGTCCCAAGACGACCCTGGGCCAGGCACCTACTTGTCCAAGGGAGGTAGGAGGCAGGGTGACTGGGCTGACCCTTCAAGTTGGAAGGTGTTTACCTCCTGTTCGGTCACCAGGTCCTTCAGCTGTGACAACCCCATGAGGAGGGTTAACTTATTGCCATGTGAAAATCCCCCGCCTCAGGGCCACCCCGGAGGAGACAGTGAGGTGCTCTCACTGCAGACTGAGTCTCTCCCCAAGACTGCCTGTCTGTGGCTTCTGCTCACACCTTTTCTCCCAAGCAAATGCCAGGCTTGTTAGAATCCTCATTTACATTTCATTAGAGGTGTCAGGCTGCATGTTGAAGAACAGTTCTGGCCCTGGATCCAGAGTTTTCAGGGCAGCACTCAGCAGTGATTCCCCAGCAACCCCCTTAGCAGAACTGTCTCCCCTTCCCAAATCAGCCCAGAACCATCTGAACCAAAATATGAGCCTCTACTTACTGAGCACTCCACAGGTCAAGTTTAGCACCAGACCCTTTGCCCATTCTCAGCACAAACCTGAAAAGTAGATATTATTATTTCCATTTTGCAGGTGAGAAAGCCAAGATCCAGAGACATCAATCGACTCACCCAAGGCCAAACAGCAAGGAAATGGCAGGGCTGGTTGCAAGCCTGTCAGCCTGCCTCCAAAGTTCACGTGCTTCTCATGTCTCCAAGCTGACTCTCATCTACCCAAGTGATAGGAGCTCAGGTGTGATACTTACCAGCATCAAGGGATCACTTTAAAATAGTGGACTCTTTAAAATGAGATATAGTACGGGAGAGAGAGAGGGGAAGAGGGAAGGGAGAAAGGAGAGGGAAGGAGGGAAGAGGAGAAAGAAAGAGGAAAGGGGAGAGGGGGAGAAGGTGTGTGTGTGCGTGTGTATTTAGGAGAAGGTGGTCCCACAGCCTTCATCAACTTCTTAATTTACCAGAGACCATGATCATCTGCTGATTCATCCTCTTTAGATATCACTGGAGGAAATCACAGAACCCAGTGACAGTCTTTCTCTCTTCATCATGAGAGACCACATGAAATTCTCAAGATATTCACAGCTCCTATCTTGGAACACAAGCAGTGGCCAGCATCGTTCTGTAGAACACAGAGACCTCTGATACATACTTTCTAGAAGGAAAATGTCACATTGCTCATCTTTTAGCCTGCCTTTTACAGCATACACAGTTTGGAATCTGGTGGGACAGACATGGCCTGTGGCATCTCTCTAAGACAGGGAACCGTGGGACTCAGAGGAAGGTGGGAGGATTGTGTTTGTTTCCCTTTATTCCCAGAGATTTGCCAAGATCTAGCAGCAAGCTGACTCTAAAGAACAGTGGCCGGTCTCCCTGCCCATCCCAGAAAGTCAGTTCCTCCTCAGGTTCGTAACAATTGGTGTTCTATCACATTTCCACATGCAAAATGTGTTTCAGCATTTTTCATTAGATTTTCAAGGCTCAGATTGATGAGGGCAAGGTAAGAACCAGACACAGGGTCTAAGACAAGGGTTTAGTAATGAGTTCGAAATTTACAAAACACAGAAGCAAATATGGCTTCAATACAAGATGTGACCCTTTATAAGGCTGGAAATTACTCTTCAAAAATCATTCTGGCCTGACTTCAGAGTCGAGTGGATGCTGGGATACCACAGATTGACTTTGAGCAGTGGGTTGGTATTGCAGGAATTTTTTAATTTCCTGTAACTCACAACAATTTTCTCCCAGTGAGACTTAGAATCACTCCTGCGATGGTGCATTGACCGCATTTGCTGAGCGATCTGCTGCAAGAACCAGCTCAAGCAGAAAAGGAAAACACGAGGAACGAAGGGGGCAAATGGGATTACCTTGAAAAAAAATCATTGAAAGTTTTGAAAACTATTTCCAGAAAACAAGGGAACCGTTGCTTAAAAAAAATATTTCCAGGTAAATGAAGAACCTGCTCCTTATGCAGTTTAAAAAGTGAAGCAAAAAATGACATCATTTACACTTCTGAACTGAAAAGAATTTGGGAAAAGCAGATTATTATTAATGATTTTTAATAGCTTCTTAATTAGACCTTCAAACAAGTTTTACAAAATCCCCAAAGGTGTCTAATTTGCATGACATGTTTTTACTTTTCTATGCATTTCATTAGCAGCATTTCTTTCTTTTTTTTAACTTAACAGCATTACAACGCTTTTAGAAGGCAGACAAAGAAAAAAAGGGGACTCAAATTATTGCTCCAAAGAATCGTTCGTTTCTTCTTCCCTCTCAGCGGTGTCTTGCTTGGATCATCTCAGGGCACTCATTAGAGCTTATCTGTTTTTTAGAAATCACGAAAGAAATCCGCCCGAACAAAACCGCTCCGTGGAGGATGGCCTGCTGGACGGGATCCACTCGGACAAGGATTTATTAGGTGGACAATCCCTGCTTCTTTCCGACAGCAAATCCATTACAATAATGGGCTTCGGACCCATCAGCAGGCGAACAGCGGGTCAGGAGGAGCCCAATGTGTGGACACTGAGCAGTCCACACGCGGCCGCCTTTTACAATGTGTGAAGCCAGGCAGAAAAGCAGCACATTTGATTGAGAACAGAGGATAGCGGCCGGAATCAGCCTTCCCTTTGCTCCCGCTTCCGGGGGGATTCATGGCTGGGGATCTGGAGGCGACACTTGGCAGCCAAGGGCGTGGGGCCAAATGGAGGGCCCGGAACCCGGAAAGAGAGGAGGGGGAGCTAATTGATGCTTTGTCCTGCTTACTTGTCTCTCCTCCCCAACCCCAGCTGCCAACCAGACAACGACCATAATAATAAACTGCAACATTATCTAGTGCTTACTATGCTTGTGCTAAGTGCTTTCCTGGAATTTCTCCTCTTTATCCTGGCTGCAGAATAAGCTCCACTGAACAGATAATAGCTATTTAATAACTAACATTTACTGAGCACTTACTACATGGCAGACCTTGTCTTTTATGTGTATTCTTTCAATTAATCGTCACAACACTTACTAGCATCAGTACTGTTTTTGTCCTCATCTTACAAATGAGGAGGAGGAGGCACCGAAGAGTTAAGTATCTTGCCTTTGTTACACAGCTGATGATCAGCAGAAATAGGAGTTGATCCCAGGCTGTGGAATACCATCTATGATCATCCTTCAAGGTCTATTCTAGTTGCCTCATTCCTCCAGGAAGACTCCTGAGCCTTTCCCAAGAATCTGAATTTCTTGTCCTTCTCTGGTCGTGTTCAATTATTTGTGCTGTCCTCTGAAATTACAAGCTCCTTGAGAGCAAAGCCATGTCCTTTTCCTGCATATTCTCAGCATTACCCAGTCCAGCGTCTGGCATATAGTAGGTGCTCAAGATGTATTTCCTGAACAAAATACAGTCAAACATCAGCTTTAGTTTTGAATTAGAGCATTGTTAGGAGATAAAGGTCCAATATTGCTTATTAGATTTCAAGGTGATTTGTATTTTTTTTCTTACCTACTAATGGAAATTTCTCTTCTGAAGTCACACTCATTAACACTCAGAGGCTGTTGTGGCAAAATCTTTCCAAAATAGCCCTACGTTTATTTGCGGGAGGGAAAAAAGTTAAGCCAAAGACACAAGTATTAAGACTTGGAATGCAGGAAAAGCTTGGCAGCCTCTCGCCTCTGTCCTGGGGTAAGGGTGGGAAATTGCCAGCCTGGGGATGGGGGGAAAGAATGACTGAAGTCACCTGGAAATGATGTGGTGCCAGTTTATCTTTTCAACAGACCTAGTTTCCAGCAACACAGAACTAATCAGCGGCAGTAAATGTCTTGTAATTGGCACCTCTTTTATGATCAGACACATAAATCATGAGAGCATCTCTCTCCAGTTGGAACGTGGGCTCAGTACAAGTGGTGCAGGGCTCTGCTGCAGGAAGAGGGTTCTGTTTTCCTCCAGGCTTTCTCTGTTCATACAGTCTCATTACCGCACTTTACGTTCATTTTTTCAGCAGCCTGTGGAGTAGACTTGATTCCCATTCCACAGATGAAGAATCTGGGACTTAGAAAGCATTGGTCAAAAGAATCAAAGTCACATAGGAAGTTGGAATTTGAACAGGACCTTCTGATACGAGAACCCATGGCCTAATGACACGGCTGCTGCCATCCTCTTGCTTGTCCCACCCTTTCATCAGAAAGGAGCACTGATTAATGAGTGGATCCAAAAGATGCTACAAGATCCCCAACAAGCCTACCCACCTAGGTGCTATCATGTGACTGAAATTTTACTGCTAAAGAGATGTTGGGTTAAACTGTCCACAGAAGTCTCTTGCTAAAAGACCCAATAACAGAAGTCTTGACTGGAAGATGATAGAAGACTGAAAGAAGGGATAATCATATCTACCTGAGAGGATAATGACAATGAGATGAAACACTGAATGTAGAATGCTGGCAGTGTGGACCCCACCATCACCACCACCATCACCATCATCACCGGCACAGTGTGGGCCCCACCATCACCACCATTCTTTTTTTTTGTTTTTTGAGTTGGAGTCTCACTCTGTCGCCCAGACTGGAGGGCAGTGGCACACTCCCGGCCACCGCAGCCTCGACCCGCTGGGCTTTGGCGATCCTTCTGCCTCAGCCTTCCAGGTAGCTGGAACTACAGGCGCCTGCTACCACGCCCGGCTAATTTTTGATTTATTGTAGAGATGAGGTCTTGCCAAGTTGCCCGGGCGGGTCTTGAACCCTACGGGCTCAGGCAATCCACTCACCTCAGCCTCCCAAAGTGCTGGGATTACAGGCTGAGCCACCCAGCCCGGCATCATCACCATTCTGATCTCCAAAAGGTTGCCGTGGAGACTTGATGCTGATTTTGCCCCACTGCATTGAGCCTACCTCAAAGGGTCATTGGGTTGTTATGAACGAGATAAGGCCCATGAAATGCTCAGCATGGTGCCTCTTTATCAAGGTCCAACCACTCTTGGTGGCTATTTCTACTGGCATTTCTATTGTGTTGCCAGCTAATACTGTCTTCTGAACAAACTCCAAGGAGTAAGAATTTCAACCCCCTGGTGAGTCCTCTATGGGGCCAGCCTCTGGGGGAATGGTGGGTTTGTGACCTGGAAGCCCACTTCCCCATCTTTCTTCCCATGCCTCTTGCAACACCTTCCCCATCCCAACAAAACTGCTTCTTAGAAAAGGTCTCAGCCCTAGGTGTGGAAACCCTGCAGGGCAGTTAATCCCATGTACCATTTTTACAGATGAGACACTAGAGCCCAGAGAGGTTAGGACTTGGCTAAGTTCACACAGCTCATGAGAGGCAGAACCAGTCTGATCTTTGGTGTAAAGTAGAGCATGTGCCCCTTCCCTCCAGACAATTTATCATTTCTAAAGACAGAGATATCCCATATCCTGCTATTTAGCAGTGGTTTTTAACCAGTGATGATTTCTCTCCAGGGATATTGGGCAACATCTGGGTCATTTTTGGTTGTCACAACTGGGAAGGACAGGCCACTGTCATTTAAAAGGTAGAGACCTGGGACACTGGTAAGTATCCCACAATTCACAGGGACAGCTCCCCACCACAAGAAATTATCTGACTCCAAATGTCAGCAGTGTCTGAGAAATACCATACAAAAGGAATTTCAGAGATCAGAAGGGAAATTAGTTGGGTACCCAGAAGTAACTGCTCTATTTCCCCGGATGATGCCATAGAATAATAACAGCAACTCACTCCAAGAAATCTATTTGACAAAAGCCAAGGGCTTTCACAGCATTATATTATTTAAGCCTCACTACAACCCCAAGAAGGTAGCTGTGATTATCCCATTTACAGATATGGAAACAGAGTATCTTAGAGTGGGTATGACCTGACCAAGGTCACACTAGTAGGAAGCAGGTAGTGTCAGGGCTAGAAGCCAGAGCTGCTGAACGCAATGGCTTTGTGTTCAATACCCCAGCTCCTTCCCATGCTCAGCCCAGGCTTTGAGTGAGACAGAGTGGCTATGATCTGTGATGCTGGGGTCTGGGGAAAGAGGGACCCAGGGCCATTTAGAAGAGAGACAACTTCCCAGCTACCTAAAATAAATTACACAGTAAATTCCACTTCGCTGAGTCTCACTGATCAAAGTAAAGGATCATCAGGAAAAACAAATCCTGGGTCTTGGGAACCGCTTCAGGGTGTGTGTGAAATTTTAACCCAAAGCGTTCGGCTGGGGGGATTTGCAGCAGCGAGCTAGGGCTGTGGTGCACACTGCTGACACCCGCTGACAGGTTTGTGGACTCTGGGGAGATGCGGCATCTGCTCAGAATAAAGAGACAATATTGAGTTTCTTTTCAAGGAGTAAACAGTCTTCTTGCTTCCTGTTCCTCGTCACCTACAGGGTGGAGGGTAGCTGGCTTTCCAGCAGAATTAGAGATTGGACTGTAAGTCACTACCTCCGAGTTGTTGGCATTAGGCTAACAGGCTGAGAAATGCCAGGGCTAACCTGGGCTTCTCCCTCATCTGTGAGGCCTGCAGGAGGGAAGATTCAATCCTCCATCACCCACTCCTCTCCTTCATCCTCATACAAAATGTTTTCATGTGCATGCAAATTAACTTTCAGTGTAATTATAACCAGTCTCTATTCTCACACAAATTGATTTATTTCACTTATTGAACACCTACTATGTGCTGAGGATTCGATGGTGAGCAAACCACACAGGTCCTGCAACTCATAGAGCTTATCATTTGAGATATGGGGAGGTGGGGGCAGATACATAACCAGTATATCAGATCAGGATGTGATACATGTAACAGCAGCATCAAGAAGATTATCTATTGGTGGTCAGGATATTAGGGAAGCCTTCCTGGAGGAAGAAACATTGCACTAGCATTTAAAGATGGTTAGCAGCTTGTTCTACCCTGAGAACTTCCTCTTTCGAAACTTTTTATTCTCAGCACACAAAACGGGGTGAGGTGGATTCCCCAGGACAAGAGGATGAGCTGAGGGTTCCCAGCTCAGAGTGGGGGCAGGTATGCCAACAAAGGTAAGACTTTGATCATTTCATCCACCAGTCAGTAAAGATAGACTGAGCACCTTCCATATTCCACGGTTGCCATGCCAGGTCCTGGTGAGCTTCTGCCCTCACAGAGTTCCAGGGCAGCTGGGAAACAGGCAGAAGGACGAGCTCGGCATAGAGAGAAGTGGCGCCGCCATTGTCTAACAGATCCCTTTCTTGTTCTTAAATACTTGTGCAGATTAGAAGGCATGCACATTAACCAAGGAACGAAAACATTAGAAGGGCACCAGGCAGGTAATGGGTAATGCTGTTGTCTGAGCCTGGATCACTCCACCCACCGCATGGCCTACTTACCTGTTCTCTAGTTCAGCTCCAACATTCTCTCTCTAAGGAGGCATTCCAGATCACCTGGCTCTAGCACAGGCCCTCTGCCTGCCCTCATGGCATGTAATACATACTTGTGTGATTACGGATTCATGCCTGCCTCCCTTCCCCACTAATCTGTAAGATTCTCAAGAGCAGGGGCCATTTCTGTTTTGCAATCCCAGCATATAGTAGATGCCTGGCATACAGTAGATGCTCAGCTAATGTTCGTCAGGGAAACAAATAATACATAGTCACTGTTGTTACAAGCACAGTGAGACGGTCTTGACTGGTCCATCCCGTTCTCCTTAAAGGGAAAGGGGCCATTTGATGTGTTCTCAGAGTCCTCTTGCCTTTAAATCCTCTAAACATTCCTCGGGGCTGATTTGAACAGCCCTAATCTTCAGGTGAGGAAATCAAGGCTCACTCCAGACTCAGCATGCGGCTGCCAGGGGAAAGGGGTGTGGTTGGGGTAGGGGGTTGGGGATGTGACAATTGGGTTATGGAAGTGACTTCCTCTACTTTTCATGGATTCTGCACTTGGGTTGTTCATTAGAATCATCTGAGGACTTTGAGAACTCCCACAGACTGGGGCCACCCAGAGATTCTGATTTGATTTGTTGCTGGGTGGGGGGGGGGGT